>NW_013532866.1:1239519-1387409 GCF_000836235.2 Papilio xuthus | reverse complement strand
GATAGGAAAAATGTTCCGAGGCCAAACTCATAATAACGGGTGTAGGAAAAGAGGTGTAATTGCTTATCCCCAGATGTTGCAAATGTCGAATCCGTGACATAAATACACTGACCTTTTTAATTACGGATATTTACGTCATATATTAGCTGGAAACACGTAAACAAGTATTCCTACTAGGTCCACTGTTAGAAAAACAATTAATACATAACAAACTTATTATTATAAAGTAAAAATGGTGATAAAAAGGTATTATTTTTACAAGCTTTTATTTCAGGAATACAATAAACGATGTGTTCTAGAAAATTACTTCATCGTTGTTTCCTACTGCAATATACATTTATACTATTCAAAGTGTAAAACCACACGTCGACCAATCAATCTGAGTGGAATAGTGTTTGTATTACAAGATACAAAATTTATAGTAGCTTGCATCAACGAGCTGTGCTATAAAATTTGTCTGCGTGCTCATATGTCTGTCAAGTCGGTGTGCCCACTGCAGATGCCTTTTTTTAGCCAACTGCAAAACGAAGCAGGTTATCAATTTGCCTGTATTTTTTAATTAAAATATCAGCAGTTATGTGACATTTCTTAGGGTCGTGTTACATGGTTCACAATAATCGAATAAGATACGAACTACCAAAAGATGTCGTATCGTGTCGTATGTCTGTACACTTTGTCATACGGTTATCGGCACTTCTGGTATTGGATTGCGCAGTATCTCGTGTGAAATTCGAGCCACCATAAAGCTTGGATAGTACTATACTTGAGCTAACAATACTAACACAAGCCTGTGATTTTTATTACTACGAACAGAATACATCTAAATACATTGAAATACTGGAAACAATGTAGTTTGTATTGCTTTCTCTATAAGTAACTTATATATGTATTGTATTGCCCGATTAATAGAAGGGTAATGTTTTTATGTATGCTGGTTTCCTACCCAAGTAAGGGGTGACTAGGCCATAGTCAACCACGCTGGCCCAGGGCGGGTTGACTTCACACATATCTTTGAAATTCTTCGCACATATGTTCAGGTTGCTCCAAGATGTTTTTCTTTAACGTTAGAACGTCGGATAAATTGTACATATTGTAAATCGAAAATCAAAAAACACAATAGTACGTGGCGGGATTCGAACCCAGGACCTATAGATTACAAATCAAGTGCTTGAACTCTGAACCACCGACGCATGAAGTATATTATAATATATATAATATTTCCTATGTATTTCCCATACTATCTACATACCTATTCAACCAGGCAATATAGACAAAATTTGACTCAGTCCTTTTTAACAACCGGTTCGATTTTAAAATCAGTTTGTGAATTAACTGAAAGTTTGAGCAGATGATCGTTATTGAGTTATATGCTTCGAGCTAAATTTTAAACCGTTCGACTCAATTTGCAACTAAAGGCCATTTAGTAAATTGCCTTAACTTGATACAAACTTAGCAATGAGTTATATGAAATTTAATCT
Organism: Papilio xuthus; assembly: GCF_000836235.2. Lineage (NCBI taxonomy): Eukaryota > Metazoa > Arthropoda > Insecta > Lepidoptera > Papilionidae > Papilio > Papilio xuthus. The sequence continues at coordinate 1,385,931 of NW_013532866.1, read as the reverse complement.
AATATTCTGAATTGTTTACGACAGAGAAAATATTGTTTTTGATATAATAAGATTGTGAAATCTTAATTAGTAACTTTTGTGTTCTTCAAGACTGTGTTCTACATCTATGCTTTTCAAAGAGATCCATGCAGCCGTTCTGGAGATACCTTCAAACATACATCCATCTAAACTCTCATCTCATTTATAATATGTGTAAGATTAATTATTTTACATACAAATTTATCTTACTAACTTATTATAAAAAAGAAGAAAAATAGTTTTATTTCTTTAGAAGTATAGATAAGCAATGTAAATAAATAATTTATCAAAGTAAATAACATAGTTTTTTGGTTACATACATATCATAGTATCATTTAATAAAATAACATCAAGAAACAGAATTTGTGACAGACATACGGCGAACCCATCTCACTGATCCTTGCCACAAATATTGACATTTATAACTTGACATATTACAAAGATTTAATATCAAATAATATATTTTAGGAAATCGTGACATAGGTAAAAAGTTCTAATTTTAACAGTGGTAGAGCCCGCTTTAACATCTTCGCACAAATTGGCCCGGCTCGCCCGGTGAAATACCACGACCACACAGAAGACTGGCGTCAAGTGGAAGTTATTCCGCGTTTCGTCTGATGAGTGTGTGTCCCGGAGGCCTAACTTAGTCCCCTTTCCCTTCCCACCTTTTTCCTTATAAGGATAGAATGGGAAGTGGAAGCAGACTTTCCGGAAGAGAGGATACATGAGAAGGGGAAATATTTTCTTTCTCTCCATCCTCTCTTCCGACAATTGCGTATGTCTATTGGCAAAAGTCACTTCGCTATTCCAGCGATTTCAGGTGGCCGCTCGCACGTTTGCCACCTTATGATATAAAAAAAAGATAAATAACAACTGTACATAGAAACAATAAAGTAAAAATATCAAATATCAGTTTTAATGCAAACGAAAAAGCAGCAAAACATTTAACACAAAACTAGTTTAATCCTAAGAATACTAACATTTTATTAAAATCTAGACCTAACACGAGTACTGGTTAAAAAACTTTTTGTAACGATGTCGACAGATCGAATATAGTTATTACTCACTGTACATCCTCTCTGTATCGCAAGGTTAGCTGTAAGAGAACTCTTTTAGAGTTAAACTCACCTGTACATCACTGTATTTCTATGTATTTACAAACTTTAAATTGTCTACAAAGCTTAAATAAATAAAACAAATTTACATTAAAAGTGTAGTGCTCTTGTCGGGTATAAATACACCAACAAATCTCATATATATTTTAACATATTTTGTCAATGACGTTACGAAAGCACGTGTCGCAAATACTCATGCTAGGCGCTCTGTCCAATGTTCGAACGTATAGGCGTCATCATAGTTTTCTAAGACCCAAATCTATGTTTAAAACATCATGTTATCTCTGTTTTGTCACAGATAATGACAAGGATAACGATATGTTTTATACAGATATTCCACAGACTATGTTCTATATGTATACCAAATTTCGTCGATATCCGTTCAGCCATTCTGAAGATACCAAACATCCATCCATCCATTTAAACATTCGCATTTATAATAATAGTAAGATTTTGGTCTTAGAAACCAACGGTCAAACGTACAAAATTTATTTTAAGAATAATTTCACTTTTAATTCATTGATACTAATCATAAGCTAAAAGCTCAAAGTTCGTATTGTAACGATTATATATTTTTTAATCAAACATTGTAAGAATAAGTCAATTATAAGTGTTTGGTAACACATGTTAAGTAATTTGAGCCCCATGAGAAGTTTAAGATTGCTTTTACACTGTTCTTTGTTTCACGTTACCATTCATATCACAACATACAAGACATTTTTGACTTTAGTAAATGTGAGATTTTATTTTTTACCGTATAAAAATGTCCTGGGTAGTACCTATTGTTAGGAAGGAAATCCGAAAATGTGCTGACAGAACACTAGCCTTACTAAAATGTAGACGTTTATGTCCCCTTAATATTCATTCTGACACTGGACTTTGTAACAAAACGTCATTCGCGCCAAAGGAATCTAATTAATAATATCTAAAACTATAGACTGATAAAGATCAGTAAAACTAAATTCTAGACCAGATATCCTCGTTTGACATGAATATCTTTATCCTTGTACTGACCCGAATAGAAGACTTGCGTCGACGGTTCAACGTTTTTTTACAGAGCGCTTGCAACGCAATGCAATTGTATTCGCAAAATAGCTTTTTTTCTTCGATATAACATACAGACATTTTTTTAATTTTATAGATTTGTACAAGTCTGAGAAATATATTTGTCCAATAAAATAATTCACGGATAGAATTGGGATCCCTTTATACAAGACAACCTTTTTGCGATCATTTCGTGGAAACTTTTACCTGTGAACATCTTGTAACATATAAAGAAAGATATTTTTTTATTATTAATGTATATATGTGATTATATTAACTCTATATTTATCTTAAACTTACTACTTAGATATAAACTTAGCTAGGCACAGATCATTAACTCACTTTACGTCTCCAATGTTATGCTCGTAGCCTACACTAAGTTAATGACTAGGTTATAGTCAACCGCGCTGGCCCAGTGCAAGTTGAGTTCACACATATTTCTTTGCAGATATGTGAAGGTTGCATCAGTATGTTTTCCTTAACCGTAAGAACGTCGGATTAATGTACATATGTAAATCGAAAAACACATTAGTACATGGCGGGATTCGATCCCAGGACCTGTTACTAGTCAAGTGCTTACTGAAACACTGACGCTCCATCATCTGTAAAACATCACTTATTCATTATTAAGTTAAAGTAGCTTAACACTTAAATCTGCTTGATTAAGCTAAAGATAAAGCTTATAATCTTATAGCGTAAGCTGTATGCATAATGCATAGACTCAACTTTAGTAGTAATTTACAAGTTTGACTTCGGTGGCCCGTGCACCTTATTGCAATATGAATAATAGATTTCAACAGTGGACTTTGCAATAATTTCAATTCATATCTGATTTATCAATGAGTAGAATTTGAAGTAATGGATAGATGTTTGAAGGTATGTCCAGAACGGCTACATGAATCTCACAGAAATGTGGCATAGATGTAGAACATAGTCTGGAACACATAGGCTACTAATAAGTTTTTTTTAACTGCGCGCGGATGGAATCGCGGGCGACAGCTAGGCTATTATTACAAGTAAATTTGTGCATCTAAAATCTACATGTAATCATGACATTAATAATAGACGGTTTTTTATTTACATTACGATTTAATATATATAGATATGGCTGATAACCTCAAAATAAATGATCCTTCTGTCAAATTATTTGTATCGTCCCATTGAAAATAATTAATTCCATTATCACTGGAATGTAGAGAATATATGGAAACATATCGATATATATTTCTTTACTATTCATCCTTTTTAATATAAGCCAGTCTGTCATCATTAAGCTAATCTAAGCCTGTATAACTATTGTTATTGGTTAAACATAAATAGAAAAAAGACGTGACCAAACGTGGAAATAAATAGTATTTTTAATAAAAAAGAAACAGAGGAAAAACTGTGTAACACCCAAGAGAAATGATTTAGTGGAAACGCTAACAAAACTACATTAACATTCCGTCTGAATCCGTACTGGACAGAAGGAATCCGCAGTCACATTACGGCCTTTTGTTGACCGTTAGTCTTTACGACGTCGCCTGGGAATATTCCGTTTGTCCGTTTATTCTTTAGCCGGTAAAATTGTTACCGATAAAATTGATTTACTTTTTCCCTTTTTTTTCTTTATGACGTCTTTACTTTGGTTATTTGACATGTTTGTACACCTGTTACATAGTAATTTGCTTTGTGTTCGTACAAAATAGATCGTGACTACAGCGCCATCTACTAATGATGTCAAAGTGAATAATAGCGCCATCTACCGTTAAGATATATGTCGCATATTGATACATTTGCGTTGTTCATAACTCAAATTTATTTTTTTTGTGTTTATCTGTCTATCTCTTCGCAAGTCCACGTTTGGAACGATTATGACGGGATTTAAAAGGAAGTTAACTGATGCATCCACGCATGTTATAGGCTTTCTGTTAATTTGCGCTGAAAGCTAGTATTTAATAGAATTGTAAACTGCTAGATCTATAAAACTTCATATGTATAATATTTCCTTGTCGTGTATAAAACTCTGTTTATTCCAATTAGTTTTAAAATTACAGTTATGAGTTCCCGCACACTTCAGACTTTTAGTCGCCCAATAGTTTGATCGTGCGCTTAATCAATGAGCATGGAGCAATTTTAATTTCCAAACCAATACGACTTAGGGTCCTTCAAGAAGCGAGCCTATCACCACCTCAAAGGCCGGCAACGCATCTGCGGTTCCTCTCGTATTGCTGATGTCCATGGGCGTCGTTGAACACTTCGGTGTTCCCGCTGCTCGTTTGCCCCCTTCTGTTATAAAAAAAAATGGAGGTGCACATTTTACACCGATTACATGCTCATAAACGCATCATCAAACTATCAGACGACTAAGTCTTTTGTGTGCGGGGGTTCTAAAGAATGTATAAAATGAAAATGTTTCTCTGGTTGTTATTCTAATGCGAAACCTGGGTCACTAGTTTAACATAAATATAAAGAACGACATCGCACGAAAATTACACTCAACTGTTTGCAATTAACCTTTTCAAATGTCCTTTATGTGTCCAAAATGTAAAGCGCCTTTTATATGAAAATCGGGGACGGGATAATGGCTTTCCTTAATTACATCCTGTTTTAAGATTTAATACATTCAAATTTTCATAATAATTGTAATAAAACGCTTATTATTTACTTATAAACTTTGATAAAAATAGACAGTCATCGTGGAATGGTGAAAAATATACACAAACGTAACTAAAAAAAGATTTTTCCAATCATTTTGATTTCTAACTTTAAAAACCTTCTAACAAATCCGCCAATAAAAGCTGCTAAACGCTCGCGTGGCGTTAGAAAGTAAAAGAGGGGAGACGAACAGACTTGGAGACCTTACTTCCAATATATATAATTAAAAAATAGGTACCTAGTGTTGTACACTTTTGAATCCTACTAATATTATAAATAAAAAAGTTTATATGGATGGATGTGGACACTAAAACTTGGTACAGATGTAGAGCATTCTGGAAGAACACATAGGCTAATAATTATTTTTTTTCTTATTATTCCGCGCAGACGAGTCGTAGGGGACAGATATCTTAATAATATTATAAATACAAATGTTTAGATGTATGGATGGAATGATGGATGTTCTTTTGAGAATATCTCCAGAACGGCAGCATGGATCTCGCTGAAAATGCCATAGATGTAGAACAACATATATAGGCTACTAATTAAGTTTTTTTTTTAATTCCGTGCGAACATAGTCGTGGGCAATTGCTATAATATAAAATTAAGATTAGAATCTGGACATAGATAAGTTTTATTCGCCCGAGGCGTCGATAATAACATGTCGGAAATAACATTTCGAGTGTGATGTATTATGCATGCGCTGCGTCTCAACTTTGTTACCAGTTTAAACTCGGTAGTTGTAGCCGTACTGTAGCGGAACAGTGAAATGAGTAGAGTAGTTATAGTAAATAAACGTAGAAATATACTCCATGGATTTCTTTTTTTTACATTGAATAAGCTAGCGCTTGACCACAATCTCACCTGATGTTTGATGATGTGGTCGAAAGATCTACTTCCGAAGGCCCCTACGTCATACTTAAAGGAAAAAACTGACGCTAGCAACTTGTTCAGATCCTTACCAGTACGCACAAGGAACGATGATTTCATTTTCTGTAGTTGACTCTCAGAGCTTCGCTCTGTGTAAGATGCCTTCTCTTTTACTCTACATCAATGTTATATTTTTTATCTCTTTCGTGTAACGAAACGTACAGTTTTCTTTTTGTTTCTTTGGTTAAAATTGTTGAGCATTTACTTCGATATGCCGTGTCTTCTATTGTAGTTTTCTAACTCAAAACATCCTCGTTTTCAAGTAAACATTTCCTTTCTTATTTTACGTCAGATTTGGGGAATGTCTATTGGAATAAGGCTTACCCTCGCGTCGACATCCGATATTGTATACGACGTAATAAAACCCTGTTCGTGACATCCGAATGCAATAAAATCCATCGAATTTGTATTACCAAAGCTTATATTGGCTTAAATCTCGATTTTGTGATACTACTTATAATACTTGACGAATAATCTACTAAAAACCATCGTTCAAGATACAGCATGCTTAGAAAACGAAGAAATTTATAATTTAAGATTTTCATTCAAATATTTGTAACATGTACATAACTCACACCCGTAATCCAGAGAGGTAGACAGAGACCAAAAGGGGGTGACAGACTTGTCCCGGACGAGAGCGAAAGCGTTGCTGTGGTCCCGTCCAGATGCGTTGGAGGAACAGAGAGGTTTAGTGGGAATGCCTCCGCTATGGAGGAGAATCCCACATAACTACCGCGTCCCCCCCCCCCGGGGCGCGGAGTATGCATAAAGCATTCCGAAAACGAGATTAAACGAACTATGTTAGGGACATATGTAATAAATCAATTTTATTTTATACAGTCAATCATTTTAACCTCGACATTTTGTCTCTGTTATTACCAGATCTTATTTACGTTACAAATGGCGTCGACTCTGATCGATCTTTGTTCAGTCGTGTCCAGCGGAGCGAAGAAACAATTTCAATTGGGTTTACACTGTCGAAATACATGTACAAAAATGTTTACTAATTCTGTTTATTTAAAGACTAGCAGTTCCCGCGACTCCGTCAACGTTGAATGAAAAAAAAACTTAATTAGTTAACGGAAATTATTCGAATTTTTCTCACCTTCTAAACCTTCCCTAAACCTCCACGAACATTTTTAGACCAATATAAGATAAATCCGTTAAGCCGTATAATTTTTTTTCAGCCGTATATTTATTTGTTTTAATGAGACTAACGAACAGCAACTGACTATATATCAATATACTTAAGAATATTGGAGTGTCTGTATGTAAAATCGTATACATGATATGTGTTTTGCCTGTCTGCTCGTCTGTCTGTCTACGTTTGTTCCGACTAATCTCTAAGAAAATGTAAATGTTACAAATTATAAAGTATTAACTGTCGCCCGCGACTCTGTCCGCGCAAATTCAATTAAACTTAATATGCCTGTGTTCTTCCAGACTATGTTCTACATCTGTACCAAATTACGTCAAGATCCGTTGAGTCGTTTCGGAGATACCTTCAAAGAAACATCCATCCATCTAAACATTCGTATTTATAATATTAGTAAGATAATAATAGTCAGTTTTATTTTAAGGAAGATATTGCTATTCACATTAAAAATCTGGTTGTGTTACAAAATTTTCTATTTTTAAAACGAAACAAACCTTACTTTCAAATAAAGCTTCTATTAAATAAAGGTAGGTTTCTGCTGTATACAAATGGTATAGGCATATTTGTCGCCTTTATATTGGAAAGCTTCGTTCATTGATGTGTGTAAACCACGTCACAAAGGAATAAGTCGTGTGTACACTTCACTGACGTTATGACGTCACCAATGTGGATGACAAATAACTCTCTCAAAAATATCTCACATTTTTTTTCTCTGCGAATCCAAATGATGTACCGTGTTATTTGAAATATGAATTTGTAAAGATTATATGCAAAAAGAAATGCGAATGTTTAGACGGAAAAATGAATGGATGTTTGTTAAGTAAGAAGTTAGGAATGGAATTAAATAAAATAAAAAAATAAAATGACATTTAATCCTTTCAAAATCACAACACAATAAGCAAAAACAGCACAAAAATACATACAACATAACATTAATAAGAAACAGGATATATTTACAAAGAGTGTTGCAATGCTGACCGGATAAGGTTTCACTCAGCTTTGTATGCTGGGTGTACCTCTCTGGACTTACACATAGCGCGGATCTTCCGTGAAACCCCATAGCGTTACCGCACGCCAGTTACAGCGGTGGAAAGTCAAATTAGGAACAGATGTAGAACACTGTCTATAAGAACATAGGTTCTAGTAAGTTTTTATTATTCCAAACAGAGTCGCGGACGATAACACTTAAACACAATCAAATTTAATCAAAAACTATTTCTCCTAAGAATCGGTGCAAAACACCAAAAGAGATACCTCTTCTTTTCCCATCGAACAAGCATTAAAAGGACAAACAAAAAAAATTACATTTTCTAAACCCTTGTAAGACCCATTTCCTATATTGACATGGGTTTTCTTTTATTGCATTTTCCGTGTTGTTACACAAAAATAAATAGGTTGCTTATCTTTTACTAAACTATAAAAGCTAACAATGACCGTGAGTTTTCACTAAAGAAAAACATGCATAAAAACATGTTTTCATCTTAGAAATAATTGACAAATGGTTTTAACTTTAACTATATTAGAAGATATTTATTAAACCTTTACTACTTTCTTTTGGTTTTAAATATCATCAGCTCACTATATGTCCCCACTGAGGGTCGTAGCCCACCCTAAGTGTGGGATAACTAGGCCATAGTCAACCACGCTGTCCCAGAACGCGTTGACTACATACACATCTTAGCTTTTAATATTTAGTCAAAAATATTATTCAATAAAAATTAGCACATCATAAAGTTTGACGGGTCGATGTCGCGAAAGGATATGGTAATATTGTAGCAAAGGGCGTGCGAACAAGGGCCTATGTGGGCTGGCAAAACAGATACGCTGTGTAAACAGGCGCAAGGCCGTAACTTGAGATAACATGGAAGGTCTCATGTGTTTATCTTTTAGCTTGGAAAATATTTCTCCCTTAACAACTGAATCTTTATCTTACTAATATAAATTCAATGTTTTGGAAGCAAAATAATTACGAAATAACTCGAGATCGGCTGACAAATCTGAATTAAGAGTACATAAGTAAATTGCAGTTTGGATATAATCATCATCAGATAATGTTAGGGAGATCTCTAAGCTTGTACCACTCAGGTAAGGTCGGCGCACTAGGTTTCCGTCCTCCAAATCAATCTATCTACCGTCATCTCTATCATCCCCTTTTTAATCCTGTCGCAATCCATGCAAACCATCCATCTCTTCCTAGGCCTACCCCTATCTTAGTCTGGAATATAAAGGCTATTTTTTTATTCACACACAGATTAAGTCGTGTATATATTGTGCGGAGGGATGCTGATGATATAAGCATAAAAGTAATGAGATTGAATATGGTTGGCTACAAAGGTAGAGGAAAACCAAAAAAAGTATGGAATGACTGTGTGAAAGAAGATATGCGAAGGAAGGGGGTAGATTCAGATAGATAGATAGATGACGGATGATAGAGATGTATGGAAGAGTACATACTGTGCCGACCCTCCATAGGAATAAGGAAGTTTATGATGACACAGATTAAGTCGTGAGCAACAAACTAGTAGCATAATAAATTGACAGAGTTAATATTTGCCAATAGTTATTACAGCCGTTTGCTGATGTTTAATTAATTATACAGTAAACATAATAACACGATGTAATTCCACGCATCAGTATATAAGCGTTTGTTATTAAAATCATAGAACGTCGATAGCTCAGGGGTTAACTTGACTTGCAATCTGAATGTCCTGGGTTCGAATCCCGTCGTATACCAATGTGATTTTCGATGTACATATGTACATTTGATGTTTGTACGGTGAAGGAAAACATCGTGATACTGCACATATCTGCGAAGAAATACAAAGATATATGTGACGTCAACCCGCAGTGGGCCAGCATAGTTGATTATGGGTTAGTCATGTCTATCTCAGGGTAAGCTCCGAACCCCTCAGAATGGACGTATAGTGAGCTGATGATGATGATTTAAATCCGTCTTTCTTATGTATTCAATTTATAAAGTAATTAAAATATTTTATCAAAATTAATTTAACGATTTAAATCGTTTAAGAGCAACAGTCTAACTTTGCTTAAGAAAAGTTTGCAGAGTAAATTTTATCAAATTTAATTTATTTACTTTTATTTTTCTTTTTTATTTATTTTATCTTCGATATATTAGGTACAATTATAATTATTTAAATAATCTTAAAAAATATCTTAATAAAAATTATTCATCTTAATTATTTTTAACTGCAACTTTCATAATATCTATATTTATAAAATTAGTAAAATTAGAGAGTCTGTATGTATAATCACAAAACATAATATGACTTGAACAATGTGTATTTGCTTTGCTAATAAAGAAAATCGTTTTTCTTTGCCTCTCTGTCTACAAATCCACATTAGTTCCTGGTAGTTCCCGAAACAGCTGATTTGATTCTATCGGGTCTTTGATCGAAAGGTAGATGATGCATGCAAGAATATCATAGGCAACTTTTATTGCGCAGACGAAGTCACAAGGCACTACTAGTTCTTAAATAAAACAAAGTTTCTTGTATACTTAAATACCATTACTGTATATCAGCTAGGGAATAGAAAACTTTTAACAGGATTCAAGTTACGTGATTTGTATTCCAAGCGTTACTAAGTTGAAAATAAACTTTATATAAAGCTTTCCAATAATGCTGCAATCGAGCTTCCACGTAAACGGATGCGAGCTTGTTATAAAGTAAGATAACTTTATATTAGTAGATAATTGTAGTTAATATCTTATCATCTTCCTACCCTTCATCCTAGTATCTCTATCAGCAGTCATATCTTAATTGTAACCGTAGGCAAGTCAAGGACTACAAAAAAGACATTAACCCTTAATTTGAAGGTGTCCAGTGTGACGAACAACTAATTAAAAAAATCTACTGAACTAGTTTATAGAAAATCACGTAAGTATGACTTTACTAAAAAAAATGTTTTTTTTTTGCTACAAAAAATTTCGTCGAATTAAGGGTTAAAAAAATTAAAATCAATTTCAGATTCGACCCATTACTACGAATTTTTTTTTATATCATAAGGTGGCAAACGAGCGAGCGGTCACCTGAAATCGCTGAAATAGCGAAGCGACCGTTGCCCATAGACATACGCAATTGCACATGCGTTGCCTACCTTTCATCGACGGAGGAGAGTGTGCACAGAAAGAAATTATTTTCCCTTTCCATGCATCCTCTCATCCGGAAAGTCCACTTCCAATAAAACAATAAGCCACTAAAAATGCATTGAGAAGAATAGTTCCATTTATCAGTTGCGTTGTGTGCCAAGACCCCTAAATTAAGTTCTCTTTTCCTTCTCACCCTTTTTTATAAGGAAGAAAGGGAAAAGAAAGTGCATTTGACAGAGGACGCATAAGAAGGGGAAATATGCTTTTCCGGTCCCTCCACACCTCCGTCGATTAATGGCAGGCAACGCATCTGCAATTGCGAATGACTACGGACAACGGTCACTTTGTTTTTATGTAAATAACATGGCCACTTGCTTGTTTACCAGCTTATAACATAAAAAAACAATAACCGAGGAACAGGCATGAATATAGAAAAAGTGAGAGAGGTCACGGGATAGCGTATTGTTCAAAAAGTATTCAAGACTTATGACTCCTGTAGTTTAAATTTTTTGATTCTTCATTCTTCTTCTAAGAATTTCTCTAAAGAGCCATGATATTACTGTTTCCTTTGATTAACTTTTAAGTTTTAGAGCGGGTGCTACGCTTTTTCGTAGACTGCTACGAATAACGTAGAATAGATAATTTTAATTCAGCACTGAACAGGTAATAAAGCATGCATATCTTAATCGTCCAGTACTCAGTTCCCGAGAGTGCTTTTGCATTGTAATATACGTAGACCAGGTATCGCCTCGGGAATTATTTACAGCGAAATTTGATGCAAATTCAGAACGATCTCAATTTGAATTTGACTAGGTCGGTTACTTCGTAATATTACGGTAGGTTATTTTGGGATACTCTGTGATGTATATCTTATGTGGTCGTACCATTTTGATATAGTAATATCATCATCATCAGCTCACTAAACGTCCCCACCGAGGGGCTCGGAGCCTACCCTAAGTTAAGGGTGATAGTGATAGATAATAGAGGGTGATAAAGTAATATATTTTTGTAATATTTAATAAAACATTTAACGCAAACAAAATAAAAGTTATCGTCTTTTTATATAGCTTTTTTAAATATTATCAACCTGCCCTTTTTCCTACGGAGTCAGTACAGTATGTACTGCTCCGGCTATCAGCCCGACATATCTGATTTGACTCCCTTCTTACGCATATCCCCTTTCACACAATCCATACATTCTTTGGTCTTCCTCTACCTTTGTAGCCATCAACATTAAATCTTATTACTTTTTTTATGTGATCCACATCCCCGCATAAAAGGTGAAAACCACGTTAACCTGGCCGTTAACCGTTAACCAATTTTTAGATCACTGGCGCTAAACGCAAACTTTCTCTAATATACATATTCTTTAAATATGATTTAGTTTATTTTAGGTAAAAAATCCGACACTGTGCCGGTGTACTGGCGCAACACTAGCCTTACTAAAATGTCGACGTTTATGTCCCCTCACTATTCATTCTGACACTGGACTTGGTAACGAAAGTGCGCCATTCGCACCAAATGATTCTAACTAAAAATGTATAAAAATATATTTTCCAATAATCTACTCAGTAATTTTTGCTAATTGAAATTGAAACAGGCATTGGAGGCCTGTCGTAAAACGTAGTAACTCATAATTCATGTCGAAACAAAATGATATAACTTAACTTTGTTTTCATTTGATTAAATTTAAGTAGGTCACGACTCGTATAATATTTTACGGAAGTACTTTAAGGAAAATGAAAGGAGCTAAACGAATGAAGGGAATTTACTCCGTTTTTCACACTTATTTATATTATTACCTATTTATCTTCATATATTGTTACACTCTTCATCTTACTAATATTATAAATGCGAATGTTTAAATGCATGTTTGTTACAAAGTGTCACTAGAACGTCTGCATGTATCACGCTGATATTTGGCATAGATGTAGAACATAGTTTAGAAGAACATATAGCCTACTTATAAACACCGTCGAAATCTCGTGCAATAGCTATTATTATAGTAGATGCGAATCTTGAGTTGGATGGATGGATGTTTGTTAAAGGGTATCTCTAAAACGCGCTGCATGGATTTCAGAACATAGCTTGGAAGAACACATAATTAAATTATTCATTAAGTCTGCGCGGACGGAATCGTGGACGATAGCTAGTTGTAATATGTATAACATATTATATTTTATATCATATGATATTTACTATTTGAAGCACCAAAAGCCAATGGTTAATAATTAGGTACCGCTGTAACGGTTACAGGTTCAAACGTTCCCACCAAATTATGCATTTATTTCCTTCGTTCTGTTAGGAAGAAAATCCGACATTATGCCGGTGCATATGCCGGCAACACTAGCCTTATTTAAATGTCGACGTTTGTGTCCCCTCACTAATCATTCTAACACTGGACTATATAACTAAAGCAAGTCATTCGCGGCAAATGATTCTAATTAATAATGTCTAAAAGTTCAAAGAGATACTACGATATAATCATATATATAAAATTCTCGTGTCATAATTTTCGTTCCCATACTCCTCCGAAACGGCTTGACCGATTCTCATGAAAATTTGTGAGCATATTGAGTAGGTCTGATAATCGGCCAATATCTATTTTTAATCCCGCGCAGACACAGTCGCGGGCGACAGCTAGTATTTCTATAGGAATCATAGCATATTTAACAAACAAACTATTCATCTACCATAGCATAATCCTCATTCTAATTATTTCATTCATTAGTATATAATAAAGGCACTGTTTCATTTGCTCCATAAACCGAGTCTAAACGGCAACCGTCTCTCGCCTTTTATTAATAATTATCCTTTACTTCTGAATGAATGGAATAGGCTTAATAAGTTATATTGTTTTTATTCTTAAAGGTGCATCAAGGCATTTTTCCCTCTTTAAAAAACCTTAAATAGACAGAAGCTGGGACGCAGAAAAAGAGAATATTTCCCCTTATTAAGCGTCTCCTCTATCCACTTCCCATAAGCCTAGAGCACCATACTTGTCACACTGAACAGGACCGCTATCAATTGACGCCAGTCTTCTGTGTAGTCGTGGTCCTTTGGTCGAGCCGGTCCATTTGTGCAACAGACGTTCGCGTTAGCGTCTAACAAAATTGTTCGGACTACTAAAATATCTTATACAGTAGCTGTGCCCGCGACTTCGTCCGCGTGAAATACTTTAAACTGCGCGTGGTACTGGACAGTACTTGGACATTGCAACATTTTTTCTAAAATAAACGTAGCCTAAGTTACTCCTTATTACATCAGCTATGTGTGAACAGACAGATTTTGTTAAATTATAAAAATATTATTACATGTAAAAACTGTTATTTTGATATTACAAACAGACACGCCAATTTTATTTATTATATATGTACAGAATAATAACAACTTATTATAGCTTTCTTAATTATTCAATTTAAAAATGGATTTTTTTTAAACTGCGTGCCGTCTAGCGATTTTTCCTCGCCAGCACTGAATGCAAGCTAAATAAAAGAGATGAATTACGTTTGCGGGAGCCGACCCAATTACTTTTTTCCCCCTTTTCAACTTTGTTAACGAGCAAATGGTATTTAGTGTTGAAAACTAAATGTGTTTTCATAACTATTATTACAATAGTGGCTAGTAGTTATGTACAAACTAAATAGAATTAACATTACCCTGAATTTATCTTAAAACTCAACTCTATAGTCTAGGCACAATATAAAATTATCTCATTTAAATTAAAGTTTTATTCCCATTTTATTTAAATAGTCCTTAGCTTATGGTCGAACAGATACAAGTCAGATATAATAGATTTTTATCTCAGATCAATTTTAAAATATCCTACAATATTTCTAACATAATTCTTTGTAATTTAATCTGATTTAAACAACAAAAATATGGATGACCGAGTTTTGCTCGGTATTTTTTTTTTAAATTCCAATTATATATATATACATGGAATATAAGATAACAAAGTACATAACTTACACCTCTAACCCAGAGAGGTATGCAGAGACAAGGGACATCCATTTGTCGTGATCCTGACCTCACACACTTCTACATTCATACATCTACCTATACATACACTTTGGTTTCGGATGCTATTAATACCGACCTTTTTGAGTAGATCTGGAGTGTAACCTTCCAGCTGGTACGGTCCAGACCGACACTGCCGTACACTTGCACCATAAATTTCCTTCAACTTTCCTTATTCATCTGACAAAAGCCAATACTTATTTCGATATTTAAAATGAAATCTGGGTATCAAAGGTTAACCTGTCCTGTACAGGCTTTTTTATAAGAGGAGGGGGCAAACGAGCGGCGGGATGATCAACGACCCTCATGAACATCTGCAACACCAGAGGAACTGCAGATGCGTTGCCCGCCTTTAAGGAAATGGTATGCTCGCTTCTTGAAGGTCCCTAAGTCGTATTGGTCTGGAAATACCGCCGAGGACAGACCGTTCCACAAGGCAAGAAATTGCCCGAGAATCGCACCGTTGTGGAATGCCAGCCATCCAGGTGGTGTGGATGGAATCTGGCGATCTGTTGTCTACGAGGCTCTATAAATGTCATATACTCCAGTGTAGTCCTGAAAAAGGCTTTAAAACATTGCGTACATTGAATAAATCCGTGTAGTAGTTAAGTAAATAGGTAAGAGAACTCTTTGTGATCATCACGCTACGTGCTCCGACTAAAGATTAAATTATTCAACTGTTTTCCTTAACAAAAGAAATAACACAATTTCATTCATTCGTGTATAAATAGAATGGCTATAAGTTGTATTATTTTGTGACCATTTGATTTTTGCCATTTTGGTGTAGCCATCGACGCATATCTTTACTATCTAACAAATCTAATATTTGGATGGATGGATGGATGTTTGTCTAAAGGTATATCCAGAACGACTGCATGGATATATCTGTTTGGCATAGATGTAGAACATACTCTGGAAGAACAAATAGGCCACTAATTAAAATTTTTTTAAACCGCGCGGACGAAGTCGCGGGTGATAGCTGGTATAATAACAAATTATAGAAGTCCAAAATATTTTTGTATTTATTTGTAAAATAATTGTTCTGTATAAAATAATTTGGAATCCCTTAACGCGCTTTTCGTATACGTTAACGAGAAATAAATCGCTTTTTAAAAGTATCTCGTAATGGAAACAGCTCGCTTACGTTTTATTTATTTAAAATTTAAATATCAGAGGTCGAAGGCAATATTCAAACCTATAAAGTTATCTGAAAAGAAAAATATTTTGAATAATTTTAATAATAATTTGTTCAATACCAGACCATTTATTCAATACTAGCTCTTGCCTGCGCTAGTCTCTGTGGAATTAAAAAAAAAACTTAACAAGTAACCTATATGTTCTTTCAGATTATGTTCTATATCTGTGCCAAATTTCATCGAGATTCTTTAAGCCGTTCTGGAGATACGTTCAAACAAACATCCATCCAAACATTCGCATTTATAATATTACTAAATAAGATATATTTTCCACTTAATTTTTACGACTATTTTAATTTACCGTTATTCGCACACGTGTTATATGTGGGTAAGTGGATATCTTCATTTAATATAATTATGTTGCCCGCATCCATTAATTGAGAGATCTATAAAGTGTGATTGTAGTACTTCCTTATCCGGTTAACTAGTGACCCGACCCTACTTCGTCTAAGTTACTGCGCAAGTATTTTAGTATCATAGTGTATATATAAACATGAGAGAGGCGTTGTTCTGTCAGAAAATATGTATAACATAATAAACGAGAAAATTTGATGGATGTTTGTTAGAAGTTATCTTCAGAATGGTTGGATGGATCTCGCTGAAATTTGGTATAGATGTAGAACATAGTCTGAAGGAATATATACATATGGACTAATTAAGTTTTTTTATACCGTACGGACAGTTAGTGACATAAGAGAAAACCATGTCATGACAGTTACTTACGAAAATAATCTCATGACACTTTTTGATTTACAGTGACACTAGTGAGTTATTATAATTTAATTTGATTAAATATCTTCTGTGGTTCTTATATCTAAATAATTTATAACTTAAATTTTACAATATAATCGACACAAAAACATGGTTCAAATAATGTTTAACTATTTGGAACGTTGACATAGTTATAAATTTAATTGAACACGACCAAAACAATTATACCTCTTCAAACAATGAGGCAAATGAAACCAATTTGTGTGTTAGATTATAGAGCAAGGGGCACCGAAATATAACAATTGCGGTTAACAATGCCACAACTAGAATTAATAATAATTTTAATTTATATAATTTCTACCAATTCGTACTTTATATGTATAATACGATTAGTTAAATTGAAAATAACCAAATCTTCAATCGTGCGCCTAACCGCATGCGACTATTATTTCTATGATAAATATTTATACTATTTCCACTGGCGCGATTGCAAAAATAGCAGACGTTAGGCTAAGGACGCACTTAATGGAACGGAATAGTGTTTTGAAGTGTATATTTTCAATAATATAATAATATCAAGTATTTATCAGGCTGCAACATGAAAACGATGGAAGGTAGCGGCGCTACGGGCAGAGCGGATAACGACGCACATGAAACCAGCGGAAGCAGAGTAGTATTTTTATGTACATCTGCTTCTTGTTAGTTAGTACATTTATTGGAAACTAGATGTCACCTGCGAATCCGTCCGAAAGCCCATTTGTTATTCCAGACTATGTTCTACATCCATGTCAAATCTCATTGAGATCCGTTCACCCGTTTTGGAGATATCTTCAAACAAACATCCATCTAAACATTCGAATTTTTAATATTAGTAAGATGTAAGGTGTAAAACTAATGCTTTGTTATTTTAGATAATAAAAAATAAAACAACATAATTAATATAAAAATTCAATATTTTAATTAATATTTATTATACACAACAGATATTAAATTTAATTATTTCTTATAAATAAACATATTTACAATTTTACGTTATTTTAATCGCACGAATCCAGCGCCAGTGGAAACGCACATACGGTCAGAGTCGCGCGGCGCGTAGCTTAGTGGAAATTTAATCTTTCTATTGCTGATATATTTATCATAATAAATTCTTAATTTTCTCGACTATTCATTTCAGTCTCTGTAGATTTTGGTGCTTCTATTTTCTCCTTTGGAAGGTTGGTTGGCATCACTGAAAACGTAATAATTATAAGTAGGAATTGACGTCACAAAGACATAATAGTGCTTACTCTTTAGTATATTAAAATGTATTACATAGATTATTAGTGTTATATTTTGTTTTATTCTTCGATATGTTTATTTTAATTATTCACAAGCGATTTCATCAGCGCAAAACTTTAAAAAGTTGCCTATAATTTGCCCCGTCAATCGGTCTGGATTAACCGAAACAAACGCGCCTTTCGGACGGAGAAAGACAAAATTAAAAAAATTGGTAGTATATGTAAGTAGGATCGTGTTCTAGTGCTAGCTTATTCAGTATATAAAAACCCGTACTTATATAAAATAGATTAAACTGATCTTTGTATGTATGTTTTATATCATAAACATAAAAAATTCTAATAAAATTATAACGCATATGTGCACCCTGTATATGACAGTACGAGCTATCTCACTAATTTGCTGTAAAAAAAAATCTAAATTTATCACTGTTACATTCCACAGTGCAGAACCAAATTTTATAGAGAAGAGTTTATAGACACTTCATTATGTATATTGTACCCTGGTTATCTTTATATATATAATTCTTCTGTGCGTGTGTATGTCACTGAACTTCTCTCAAACGACTGGACCGATTTTGATGAAATTTTTTGTGTGTGTTCAAGGGGACCTGGGAATGGTTTAGATTCACAATTTTGTCCGCTGGACAATGTTTTTTTAATTAATTTTTAATTTATTAGTAGTTGTTGATTTTGGAATGTTTTACATTGGATCCGACAGACGGCACTACCATCGCAGTGTCAAATTTTAAATAATATTCGAATTAAAGACGTGTAGACAGGACAACGTCTGTCGGGTCCGCTATATAAATAAAATATATAAAACATACATACCTTTCAATCTAGGCAATGTACTAGTTGTACCAAACTTATTAAAATACGCGCTATTATTTTCTGAATGTACACGTACTGAAGGCGATTCAGAGTTAATTTGACTTGACATTTGTCTATTATCATTGTGATATCCATGGTCTAATTCTTGGAAATGGGTTCCCTGTGGGTATTGTGGTATTGGATTCCGATAGAGATCGCTGAGCACAGGTGGAGGTAAATACTCGTCTGGTGGTCGTAATTGTTCCAATGGTAACTGAAAAAAACAGTCAGTCAAAGAAGTGACCACAGAGGGACACGAATCACAATGTGACTAGACCTTCGTCAACCTGGCAAATTGCGGATTGACTTAACATTTTTTTCGTATATATGTGCAGATTGCATCACATTGGTTTTTTTTTATCATAAGGTGGCAAACGAGCAAGCGGCCACCTGAAATCGCTGAAATAGTGTAGTGACCGTTGCCCATAGACATACGCAATTGCAGATGCGTTGCCTACCTTTAATCGACGGAGGAGGGGGTGCAAAGTAAAATAATATTTTCCCTCCCCGAGCATCTCCTCATCCGGAAAATCCACTTCCACTTCTCATCCTTCACTTATAAAAAATAGTAGGAAGAAAAATGAGACTAAAATTAGGCCTCCGCGGTACCACACTCATCAGACGAAATGCTAATTTAGTGATTTTAGATGGCCGCTCGCTCGTTTGCTGATGATGCTTGATGATATAAAAACAAACTTACACTTATTTAATTGTTGTTTAATACTGTAAATAAATAACTTACCAAATGACTACTATCTAAAGGTAACGCGTTTTTATATCTCAACCAATCTTCATACACATTATGATGGTGTCTATAAACATTTGTTCCAATGTTTGGCATTGGTGCCAAGTTTGGTTGGAAGTTTGGTACTCTATATTTTAATGGGTGTTCGAATTGGTAAGACATCGGATGTTGGCCACTGAAACGGGTTGGTACTTCGAATTCTTCTAAGTTGGTTGTCGATATTAAGGGTCTGACGGAACTATAATCTGTGGCTGACGATTTATTTGAACAACTGTCACTTAATTTGGTGTTTAATGGTATTATATCGGGATTTTTATCTGTAAAAAAGGTAATAAAGCCAATACCTAAATTAATCTTTAACCCTTTCGAGGCCATAGTCTTCTATACAAAACAAGCTGTGTAGGCCATCGTCTTATATAAAAGACCAAGAACATGAAATAACATAATAATCAATATATTTTGCTAAATTTAATTATCAAACTTAAAAGTTTACTGAAATATATAAACAATAAAAAAGGTTAACTAAAGCATGTTTTTATTTTAAAATCTCAAAAAAATATTGGCTTACAAAACACATCTGTTCTGATTTCTGGCTGCGAAAAGGTTAACTACATCTCTTCTCAATTGTGAACACAAATCTAATCTACTTTAAAATCTTGCAAATCAAGATTTTTTTTATTAATTTATTTGGTATTATTTGTATATATGTATAATTGTATTATATATAATACTAATTTGTAGTCTTACCTAGACTATCAGCACTTTCAGTTTTCTTTTCACTCGTCAGTAAAACATCTGAACTTTCCTCGCGAGTTCTTTTGTTCTTCTTTCCATGTTCTGTACCTAACAAGAAACAATATTGTAGTTATTTTAAAACCTCAATAGATCATAAACAATGCTTAATTGAGTATAACAAAACATACCAAAAGAATGTTAGCAGAGTCAATAGCAGTCATTTAAATTATTTATAAACGTTTAATACTGAAGTAGACAAAGACTATTACCATTTTCTCTTCAATATTTTTTTTAATATTAGCAGATTTTCGTTAATATTTAATGTACCATTGCAACTAAACTCTAGACTTTTCTTATGAGTTTACAACAATAGTCGTGATGTGGGATTCGAACTCTCGACCTCACCATCTGATCGGAAATCCGTACACTTAACCATTAGGCTATTAGTGATTCGACACCAATTACGAAAAACCTACCTAAATGGCAGTTAAGTTTTAAAACAGAATTTTATAACGACACTAGCTGTCGCCCGTCAATATGAAAAAAAAAATTATTATAGTTCCCAGCAATTATTCGAATATTTCTCACCTTTTAAACCTTCCCTAGACCTACACCAACATTTAAATATTAAGATAAGATAAATCCGTTCAGCCGTTCTCGAGTTTTAACGACACAAACAAACCGCAAATAGAAACTCATACGTAATAAAAAGCAGATGACCACAACTGTCCAATTATTAAAAAATAAAATTGAACTCCATAAAAACGTCCACTAACAAGTTATCTTACCTTCTCTTTGATTGCAGTATTTACAATAACAGACAGCAGCAGATAGGGTCGCCATTATTGTTATAATTGCCACAGCTATCAAAACTGTTATTAGCAGAGTCGTCAACTCAACCTTCACTGGAACTTGACCTTTAAACACACCCAATTATCACTTTAAAAAAAACATTTAACACATTTTTATTTTACCAATTTACCGACTTCTATATATATAAAAGAAAGTCGTGTTAATTACACTATTTATAACTCAAGAACGGCTTTACCAATATGGCTGAAATTTGGTGAGGAGGTAGCTTAGAGCCAGAAAATAGACGTAGGATACTATTTATTCATTGTTTTCGAATTTATGCGAATGTTTAGAATGATGTGATGTGGATGGATGGGTGGGCTACACTAATTAAGTTTTTTATATCCACGCGGACGGAGTCGCGGGCGACAGCTAGTTTATTATAAACAAGCTGTCGCCCATGAACCTCCGGGCGGAAATAAAAAATCTTAATAAATAACGTATGTTTCTTTCAGACTAAGTTCTACATCTATACCAAATTTCATCAAAATCCGTAAAGCTGTTCTGGAGATACCTTCTATCCATACATCCATCTAAACTTTCGCATTTATAATACTAGTATGATTAGTAAGATAACCAACCTGTTCTCCGTTCCGGGTACTGTAGGAGACTACAAGTCAAAGTAAACGCGTCACTTGAACCTTTCGCATTATACGAACGTATAGCAATTGATATCTCAGTGGAACTCAAACCTGGGACTTCGAAATTTGATTCCTCGTTACTTATATTGCGTAATAATACACCTGTTGCTTTATCGAACACCTAAAATAAAGTTATTATTAACATATGATTATGTTAAAACATAAAATCGAGATTTTTTGTTGATTTCACCAACTTGTAATTTAAAATTATTGGTTAATAATTGTCGACGTTATATAGAGTGTGTCTGACGTTATATGGAGTGTATTCATGTATAGAATACAAGGTAAACCAAAGTTAAGCAATTTCGAAGTTTTAAATTCGACGTTATTGGAATTCAGTTGTATACAAAATATCGTTATTTTTTAGTGGTAATAATACTAACTATCGTACACAGAGTGAGCAACTGTAACTTGAGTAACTTACTTTAGCAGTTCCCTTAGTGTAAATTTCTCATATTTATCCACTCTAAGGCATGTTAGAGATCATATTAATGCAAATTTTAAATTACATTTATTTTTTTATATCTCAAATTATCAAACTATATTTTTAACAAATAAAAATAACACGATTTAAATGAATAATTGTCAATATTTATTTTATTTTCTAGACCAATTGCTAAATATCAATGTTCACAAACGATGGGTAACTTACCTCTAAAACAAAAGTCTGTCGCAATCCGCCGTCATGTCCGGGCGCGCAGGTTATTATTAGGGAGTCATAAGTAATATTTTTAACATCGCAATGCCTCACTGTACTCGGCCTCTCTACAAACAATCAATATAATTTAGAACGGAAAACATTTGTCATGTCTAAAACATTTCCAAAGAAATCTGAAATACGTTTAAAGTAACATTCGTATGTTATTTATCGATTGAGATGTTCATATGTAGGTCAAATCCTCGTAGAAATACGAAATGCATTCCATCAAATATTTTGTACGCGTCGGTGGCTCAGGGGTTAATCATTGATTTGACCTGAGTTCGAATCCCAACACGTAATGAGTTTTATGATTTTAGATTTACATATGTACATTTATCTTACTTTCTTACGGTGAAGGAAAACATCGGGATACCTGCACATATCTGAGAAAATTCAAAGATATATTCGTAGTCAAAAAAGAGGGAAAAAAGCCTGATTGGCTTCTTTTTCTAAATAATTTATTACTCTTGTAAATCTATTAGTACTATTATTTTTAAAACATGTTACCTGCTGGTAGTATATGATAAACACATGGTTTTGTCTGTGATCCAACCGTATTAGATGCAAGGCATTGCAACCAACCATAATCCGACGACGAATTTATCGTATACGAATATGTACCTGGTAGAAAAAAAACCAATGCTTAATTAGAATTAAAATAAAGAAATAAAAGTATTTAAATACACGATAAGAGTCGGTTTTCACTAGCTATAAGTAACATAGAAGACTCAAGAGATGTCTAAATTCTTTATAACTTTAAGGAATATAATACAGGCAAACCTGGATTAGTGAGTAACTAGGGTTAGAGAGAATCTTTAGAGCAAAAAAATATAGCGGTCCCTTAAACTCTTGCTTATACAAGTTTGACTGTATATTAAGTTTTTTTAATTATATCTTTCATAAACAACCTCTATAAATTAACAGAAATATTATAATAAAAAGAAAGCTCTTTCATAAACATATCCTAAGTTATTTTGGACCTAACAGAATAACTTATTTTAGACATCCCAAATAATATAATCAGAAATAATATGCAATAGTATATATTCGTAAGTTATCTACATAAGGAAAGAGTATCTTTATCAAGTTGTGAGGCATTGACTTTTTTACGTGATACATGTATTGGGGTCACTGCAGTGAGTTACATAACAGTTGAAGGCAGTACAACTGCTAAATGTAATATTTTCCGTGAAAGAAACTTAAAGCAAAGATATCACGTAACTGTTAATTAAATAAACTATATAACATAAAATCTTTATGAATATTTTTAAAAAACGTACAGTTAAAGAATTAAATTCTCTTCCCAATTAGGATCCCAATATTGTACAGTCAACTGCATAAATGTAAACATATAAACTTCAGAAACTTGTAAACGCATTCGGTTTTAAAAATACGTAAGCACTTCACCAATATCAAGTATTCATAATTAATTTCTTTTAATTCATTTATAAATAAAATAAAAATAATTAGAAGTCTAAGGATGGATATGTGCGAACATATTTTTTGACTACAAGTTTCTAAGGCTTTGTGAATCATACATTTATGCAGCTGACTGTACAGCGAACTATCAGTATAATCCAAGAACTTCCGTGACTATTATATTGTCGTCTCTATCATTTCTTTTGACGTAACAGAAACAACAATATGTATAAAAGCTAGTGTCACTGCAGTAGAAAAGTGTTTATTGAATTGTGTATGTGTCAAATATTTCACCAAAATGAGTATATAAACGTCTCTGACTGTCCAATAATATACCATCCTTGTCATTCCCTATGAATAAAACAGAGATAACAGATTTTACAGAAGAAAAAAGTGAAAAGTTTCAATACACATTTACTCACCTCCTTTCTGTACTTGTGTTGAAGTTTTCAATTCTCGTCGGCTATGTGTAGTACTGTTGAACCACCATTGATATGTTACTGGCACCTATTAAGAAACATATTAATTAAATAAAAAAAAAGAAAAATATTTTTAAATTCAACCTTTTATGTTAAACTGATATTATTTTATCACATGGAAAATCGAGATGAGAAATGAATTTTATTTTAAAAATGTCTGCGTTCCTCACATGTTTTTTGATTTCATAGCTATGCCGTCACAATATGACGCGTATCCATGAACATTATTGCGAACGCGAAACGTACTATATAATGCAAAACATATTATATTTTCCAAATAATATAACCTTACAGTGAATTTAAAAAACATAGCTGTAATACGAAAGTCTCCGCACGTCATAGAGCTTGTCTACAACCGCCTAACGGACCACATCACATCGGTAACCTCGCGTCATTTAAAAAACAAAATAAAATCATGTCTTATCCAGAAAGCTATATAGCTTTGAGGATTTTTTTGACTGAATTCAATTTGTGTATCCATCTTTCTTTAACCAAATTAATTGGTAGATAAAATTACTTTCGTTATGCGCGACTCTTACCGCGAGGAATTTTAGAAACGTAATAAGTAGCCTAGGTGTTCTTCCAAACTATGTTCCACATCTGTGCGAAATTTCATTAAAATCAGTCGAGCTGTTCCAAAGATACCTTCAAACAAACAACCATCCAAACTTTGGCATTTATAATATTATTAAGATCATCATCAGCTCACTATACGTCCCCACCGAGGGGCTCTGAGCCAATCCTAAGTTAAGGGTGATTAGGCCATAGTCAACCACGCTGGCCAAGTGCGGGTTGGTTGACTTCACACATATCTTTGAATTACTTCTCAGATACGTGCTGGTTGCATCACGATGTTTCCCTTCACCGTAAGAACGTCGGATAATTGTACATATGTAAATCGGAAATCGAAAAACACATTGGTAAATGGCGGGATTCGAACCCAGGACTTGCAGATTGCATGTCAAGTGCTTGACCACTGAGCCACCGACGCTCCTTATTAAGATATACTATGTTATTATTTAATTTCATGACCTGTAATTTATGTCACCACTAAAACTGTATTGTAAGAAATTTTAAAAGACCTTATTTTAAAATATTGTAAACAAAAGCTTACAAATAGTTTCCCTTCGCCAATCCATCACTACGAGGTTAGATCGTCGTCTCTATCCGTACTCAATCTTCCTTATTCCTTACCCGCACTACATAGACTATTATTATATCATTTTTCCGATCATTCATCATATCTTTATCTCTACTTACGTGGTAACGTAATTTTTGTCACTTTTCCTCAACCATATGTTACATATGCTAATCTAGAAAGTAATTTTATTGCATGTTTCCCGTTGGGCCGATAGACTTACCGATCAATCGGATCAATGGGATTTTTTTGTCCTATTAGGCCGATTGACCGTATAGAATCAGAAAATAATTTCATTGAATCAATTGTGCGATGGGAAAGAATCCTTGTTGAGCCGCTCGGATAACCGAGCGATAGGATTTTTGTACTATTGGGCCGATTGACTCTACAGAATCAAAAAAATATTTTATAGAATCAACTGAAGCGATGGAAAAAATTCTCGTAAGGCCCAACGGATATCTCGTCAATGGAATCAATGGGTTTTTTCCCATTGGGCCGATTGACTCCTTAGATTCAAAAAATAGTTTCATAATATCAACTGACTTTAGATTTGCAAACTTTTTGTTCTATATCAGGCAATGTAATCCTTTTTATTTATTCAAATGGACTACGTAATTAATAATTCTCTATTTCGTGCCAAAATTCTACAGCGCAATATTATTTTAAGTCGATTCTGTTTTGCAATATTACCTCCTTTGTCTGCCTTATAAGGTAGAGTAATTTGCTTTGAAATAATTATGTATGAATATGAAAATGAAACATTTCGAAAGAATATAGGTTATACAAATAAATAGTGCCCCAATTCTTTGCGCCTATCTAAAAACGATCGGTTTACAGTTCAAAAATATTTTATTTAATGTTGAATCCATAGAATCATTTAGTCTTTGAAAATAATTCCCATAGGGCCGATTCATCTGTAGACCGATTCGCGCAATAGAAATCACCTATTTAAAAACATTTTCAATTCAAATCTTATTCTTTCTTTCACTAAAATAATTTATGAAATATATATTAAATTACGAAAATCGAATAAACAACCACTGAAGATTGTACACGCAATAATATACTCTCTTACTTTAGGATTAGAGTCGACATCGCATTGTATCTCGAGCACCTCCCCCCTCGCCGCTCGTATATTGATCGTCTGCTCTGATTTGCAGCTCGGCGCGTCTGGTGAAAATATTTCTATCAATAACAAACTGTCATTAAAACTGAGAAACTGGCAAGAGATTGATTGACAAGATTAAATTTAAAAAAAAACATATCTTTGTTCATCACCAGCTCACTAGACGTTCCCACTGAGGGGCTCAGAGCCTACCCTAAGTAGCATCTAGGCCATAGTCAACCACGCTGGCCCAGTGCTGGTTGACTTCATACATATCTTTGAATTTTTTGTCAGATATATGCAGCATTACGATGTTTCCCTTCACCGTCAGAACATTGGCTAAATGAACATATTCAAATCGGAAATCGAAAAACATCGGTACACAGCGGGATTCGAACCCAGGACCTGTAGATTGCAAGTCAAGTGCTTAACCCCTGAGTCACTAAAGCTGTAACTTTGTTTCAAGACACTAAAAACATTTGCTTCAAAACTTTTTGTACTTAAAGAGATGATAATAAATTTTGACTAACTCACATTTCACATCCAACAATAAGGGTGTACTCATTCCGTCCCCTAGAGCATTAGTTGCCGCACACACGTAAGCTCCAGCCGCTTGCCGCGAAACATGTTGTAACACAAGGCTCTGGTTAGCTAGCAGTACACCTGGTCCAGCCTTCACTGTTAAACCCTAGGGACAAACAAAAAGATATCTAATATATTGGATACAATATAAGTTTAGATATTAAAAAAAAAACAATAGAGAAACATTTATTACTGAAGATTTATACACTATTTAGGTCTGCATTAAGTTAGCAGTTTTTTATTAAAAAAAATGAATCCGATTGACTTGATTGTCAAACAAAATGTTTGATACTACGGAAATGAGTAGGAATCGAATGACACCTAAATTTCGCGCGCATTTAAAAAAAATTATAAGTAGCCTACGTGTTCTTCCAGACTATGTTCTATATTTATGCCAAATTTCATCTAGACATTCGCATTTATAATATTAGTTAGAAGATAGATTTCAGCCTATACGTTACCTATACTTACGTTATACCTCACAGGAAATAACGTATTCACGTAGGTTTAAAAAACATCCTAACAAAACTACACATATTAGCAAGCAAAAATTCACGATTGTATTTTTGTTATACGACTTTTGTAGGCTATTTTACTTCAGGCTAAATGTAAACGGTAACCCCCTTGAGAAACAAAATACTTACGTTACGAGTAAAATGCACATTGCTGTACCACGGATTAGCTCGAACTCTACAATCCAAATAAATATCCGATCCTTCTATTACTTTGTTCGCATCAATATTTGCTCCAAACTTCAAAGTAACAACGGGTAAATCTGTAACCAATTATACATTGTAATAAACGAATATTTAAAAAAATAAATTATTTTTATCAGGGAATTAACAGAGCCGAAATTAGCTGATTATTATAAATACTTTCATCCCACTTTTTTGTTTTATCAAAATTATATTACTAACTGTCGCCCTCGACTCCATCCGCGCAGAATTTAAAAAAAAACATATAACTAGTAGCCTATGTGTTCTTCCAGACTATGTTCTATATGTATGCCAAATTTTATCCAGATCAGTTTAGCCGTTCTGAAGATACCTTGAAACATCCATCCATCTAAACTCTCGCATTTATAATATCAGTAAGATTAATGTTAAAACTATTTTGAAACATTTTTCTGTGTCTGTTACATAAATACGCGTAAAACTAGACTTTCCAAACCTAATTTAACATTCATTATCCTAAATACATTTTCTAATTTAGTATCTATTCTAGCGCATTAAATAACCGATTAAAAGTCAGATCCCAGCGGACCGACTAACCTTAATATCTGTAAAATTGGCAATTCAGCTTATCTTGACTAAGAACAGACGATCTAATAATGAACATTATGCTCGGCTTTTTTAAATTAAAACTCTTACATAAATTAGTATTCATATATTTAGTTATACTTTGACCCAATTAATGTTTGTTTATTTTTTGTGTGAACCAACTGTTTTTTTTATAATACAAGATGGCAAACGAGCGAGCGACCACCTGAAATCGCTGAAATAGCGAAGTGATCGTTGCCCGTAGACATACGCAATTGCATATGCGTTGCCTGCCTTTAATCAACGGAGGAGAGGATGCACAGAAAAATAATATTTTCCCTTTACATGCATCCTCTCATCCGGAAAGTCCACTTCCACCTCTCATACTGTCCTTATAAGAAAAAGGGTGGGGAGGGAAAGAGGACTAAATTAGGCCTCCGGGACGCACACTCATCAGACGAAACGCGGAATTGCTTCCACTTCACGCCTGTCTTCACTGTGTGTGTGAAAAACTAAATAACTGTCATCTTTACAAAGTGTTCTAGCTGATGCCACGACTCAGTCCACGCTTAATTAAAAAAAAATAGTAGCTAATGTTTTCTTCCAGACTATGTTTGACATCTGTGCCAAATTTCATCAAGATCCGTTAAGCCGTTCAGACGATACGATCTAACAAACATCCATCTATCTATCTAAACGTTCGCATTTATAATATTAGTATGATTTTTAACTTACGTTGTATTTCTAACTTCCAGCCATCCTCCCGTGTTGTGTGTGACACTGCAGGCTGAGTTGCTCTACAAGACAACACTCTACCTGCATCCTCGATCGCCGGGACAAAGGTAAGTACGCTTACCGTAATGTTACCGTCCATTGATGTCTAAAAAATTGAATAGTCAGTCATTTTAAAAATGTAAATTGAATATTAAAAATGTTTTAAGTTGAAAAATAATACAAAACTTATTACGAAAAATCACTTTGACCCACTCAACTACGACATTCTTTCGTATTTTACGTGTCGTTCCAAATACCTAGATTTTGGCCTAACGCCAAGTCTAGTTACAATACATAAAAATTATTTATCTAACCATTGGGATTATTACATCACATTTACAGTTATAAAATAACCCTAAAGTTATTTCTTACATTAAAAAAATATATAGCAAAATCATTTCTAAAGTTGGTGCGAAAAATTCACATTTTATCACATTTATTTTCCTACTAACATTCTTTTCTTTTATACTTTCAATAATTAACCACAAAAGCTTAATGTATCTTTTTAATAAATAAAAAAACCTCTTCTTAACCACCCTGTACCTTCACAACGTATTTCAAAGCCATGCGAGAGATTATTTTTTTTCTTACTATATTTTTTTTAATTTATTATTAAAAAATATTTATTACTCACAGTATCCCTAACAGTGTTTAACTTAGTGCCTCCCTTCCACCAAGTTATTACCGGTTTGGGTCTAGCCCCCACCACTTGGCAGGACAACTCTGAAGTTTGACCGGCAACCAAGGGTCGTTTCCCTCCTTGTATGCGCACAGATAATGGTGGCACTGTTGTAAAGAATTGATGAATTAATAAAGACACGAACCTTTTTATCCTTAGGATCTATTTCCACTAAACTTAGCTTCATTTTTGTCGTCAATTGAAATAATACTAGCGATTCTATACAAAAGAGGTTACAGTTGTGCGGTCAGCCGATAAGTGGAAATTGGATTTTAGTGTCTATCCGCGTAACTCTGGAATTGCTTTAGTCCATTTGCTATACCTCCCAAAGTAAGACAGTTGCAGTTACAACATTTATTTTATATTTACACAAAATAATACTTACAGTTCATATCGATGGATAGTCTATGCGATAATGGCGGTATCGAGGGATCTGTCACTGCCTGTAACAAGGTAATGATATTACTTCAAATACTCGTTTGACACCTTATAAATAAAAAAAAATGGGTTACCTGACAAGTAATCTCCGTACCAAAGTCAGGTCTATGCAAAGTTAAGGAGACAGATGCTCTGGATTCTGAATTAGCCAATAGAGCGTGCGATTTCCACCACGATATCCTCGCTATTGGACGACCTGTAGAGACAAATTTATTAGACAACTAGCTGTCGCCCGCGACTCCGTCCACGTGGAATGAAAAATAAACTTAGTTCCCGGCAATTGTTAGAATTTTTCTCACCTTTTATACCTTCCCTAGACTTCCACTAACATTTCAAGACCGTTCAAGATAAATCCGTTCAGCCTTTCTCGGTTTTTAGCGAGACTAACGAACAGCAAATAATTTTTATATACATACATATATTAGATTTATTTTAAGGTGAGTTTCCACTGCGACAATACAGATTAATACATTATTGTCTCTCTTTATTCAAAGAGAATGATACAGATAAAATATGTTTTTTGTATTTTTGCAAGAGAAATTCCTCTGGTATGCGATATTGTTTGTTTTAGATTTTTTTAAATGTTATTTTTCATATCATCTTCATCAGCTTACTATACGTCACCACTGAGGGGCTCGGAGCCTACCCTATGTTACGGGTGATTAGGACATAGTCAACCACGCTGGCCCAGTGCGAGTTGGTTTACTATATAATATAATATTTTTCATACAATCAAGTCTAATTTAATTTTAGTATGTTTTATTTTTGAAGGGTGTGTTGTGTTATGTTTGAATACCTAAAAAGTAGAGGTAATAAAGTAGGTTATACCTAAATGACCAAAAATTACACGTCAAAAAAACTCATATTTTTTCAATATAAAAAAGTATTTGTAAAACAATTTTTCAGACAAATTTTATATATTTCTCTGAAACCTCAATCAACGAGAAAAGCTTTTTAATATAGAAAGTTTGTATTTCTATTCGAGATTCCAATTAATTTACATTTCTTTTTCATCTTTTATACTATTGCGAAAGCAAATCAAAAGTTCTTTTTTTTTATTTTCTCCTCGACCTTTATCACATGTGCCAATAACGAGAGGCTCTTTATGCCACGGACATTTGACAAATTATTTTTTATAATGCAAACACTAGAAAAAAATTATAGTGAACTAGCTGTTGCCCGCGACACCGTGCACGCGAAAAAAAACTTAATAAGTAACCTATGTGTTCTTGCAGAATATGTTCCACATCTATGCCAAATTTTATCAGGATCCGTTAAGCCGCTTCGGAGATACCTTAAAACAAACGTCCATCTATACAACTAAACATTCATCATTTTACGTCCCCACTTATAGGCTCGTAGCCTACCGTAATTTAAGTGACTAGGCCATAGTCAACCACGCTGGCCCAATGCGGGTTGACTTCACACTTATCTTTGAATTTCTTCGCAGATATGCGGAGTCATCACGCTGTTTTCCTTCATCGTAATAACGTCGGATAAATGTACATATGTAAATCGAAAATCGAAAAACATTGGTACGTGGTGGGATTCAAACCCAGGACCTGTAGATTAACAAATCAAGGGCCCTTGAGCCACCGATGCTCTTTAAGCATCAAAGTTTTTGCTATAAACATATTAATTTTGTAGAAAAACCAATAATTTAAATACTGGCAGGATATATTTTTAGAACACACTGTATATGGCTTAAATATACACTTTCCTATAATTTTTAAGTTGTTACAAATAAAAGCGATGCCATAAAAGGAAAACAAGAAATGTATTCAAAGACTTTCAAGTTATTTATCAAGTTGCGTGTATAAAATACTTGAAACATGAAATATGTGTAAAATTATTTATGTTACCTACCGATCGTAAACTTGGACAATTTAAAATCGGTCTAGATATATTTTAAGATTATACAACTTTACGCGTAATGTGTTATTATACACAGATTACATTTAATATTAAAGTTAAAACTAAAAACGACTTAATTTGCCTTTATTTTTGTCAAAAAAATTCACCTAGGTATAATGGGAAGAAATAGGTCAAGCATTAAACGACAGCATGATACACTTAGACCGATTGTATACTGACAAATTTCACAAACGTTCGGTAACATGAACGTAAGAACTTTGAAACTGCTTACGTATGTGAGAACAGGGCGTGGGAAATGGTACAAGTGGCGATATCGATTGAATAAGAGAGGGCGTGTCACAACTTGTATTAGTTTTAGAAGTTGGAATTGACTGGACTCGTGTACCAACGCTAACTTTACTGATGAACGATTTAGTTTTCTTTAAGTTATACGTAAAACTTACTATTATCTTATATATATATATAAAACTCAATTGCTGTTCGTTAGTCTCGCTAAAACTCGAGAACGGCTGAACGAGTCTATCTTATCTTGGTCTTGAAATTTTCGTAGAAATCTAGCCAGACAACCCTAACAGTCCTTTCTTCCATATAAACGGCTGAATGGATCTCACTGAAACTTGGCATCTATGCCATCTATGCAGAGTCCGCAAGAACACATAGGACTACGTGCGATCGGAGTCGAGGGTAATAGCTAATAATAACATAAGATACGAATTGAATATCACCCTACTCGTAAATATTACTTCAGTTAAGCAACGAAGGTCACATTGGAATTGACATCCACACATCGCAAAAAACATTTCTCTCCTCATTCACCGTGGGTTTTCGAGTCCAAACTCTCCATTTAAAACATATTGTTATCTCTGTTTTGTCAAAGATAATGACAGTGATGACGATATGTTTTATACAGAGATTTTAATCTCAAATCAACGATCGCTTTGTTCTTTATTCTTATTATTCAAAATTTTGCAGACCTATGTGCAACACTTTATTTTTTTCAAATTGATAATTTTGTAGTCAAACAAAGATTTCTGGCCTGACGAAAGCTGTTATTGCGATTCTGTGAGAATAAATGTTAAACATGGGCATAGAAAATGGCATTAAATAAATAAGTTGCAGTACGTAAAGGTCGTTGTGATTATTGTTGACAAGATGGCGCTAGTGTGCTATCATAATTTAGTTTGACTTATGACCACCATGTCAGATATCCTTGTCAGTCTATATAATACTCGTATAATGTCATTTAAATCTTACCTCCGACTGCTATACAGGTTAGGTTCACTTCAGCTCCCTCGTCGTAAGGTCCTAGTATACTGCCGTGGACTTCATCATTGCTTTCGTTCAATACTATCAGCCTATCAGGTGGTACTGTCAAAAAGAAAAATGAAACATTATGAATTTCCTTAAAGAACCTAGTTTATTAGTTACTACTCTTAGTGTAGATTTCTAATACTTAAGAGACATGGTTAAATACCAATTAAGATTTAACTTTGTAAATAGAATATAGCGAAGTGGACTAACATACTTTATCATCATCAGCTCACTATACTTCCCCACCGAGGGTCTCGGAGCTAACCCTAAGTTAAGGCCCTAAGTTAACCACGCTGGCCAAGTGCGGGTTGGTTGACTTCACACATATCTTTGAATTTCTTCTCAGATATGTGCAGGTTGCATCATCGTTTTCCTTCACCGTAAGAACGTTGGATAAATGTACATATGTAAATCGGAAATCGAAAAACACATTAGTACAAGGCGGGTTTCGAACCCCGGACCTGTAGATTGCAAGTCAAGTGCTTGACCCCTGAGCCACCAACATACTAACATACTTAATCAATGAAATCATTGTTTTGAGTTGAGTGAATATTGTTTTTTATTTTTTATTTTTAAAGTTACACGGTATAAGGCATCACTAAAATTCCTCCAAAAATCCAGTCACTTCAAATGTAACATTTGCCACACAAACATCTTGAATATATCTATTTATGATATTAAATATATTCAAAGGGTATTAAGTACGGTCCAGATAACATCTCAATGTCGTAAGCTTTCTTTTTGTATCGTAACGAGCCCTTTATAAAGCGCCGTATAACCGCTAGGGATGTGCCTGATAAGGATAAAAAAAAATCGATATATCGCATTGATATCGACAGATCAGGAATATCGATCGATGCATGTTTAAATAACTACATTACAATTAAGTTTGAGTGAAATAATAAGCTTACACAATTTAAATGCCACCTGAAGATAATATTTCACGCAAACTCGGGCACAACTAGTAAAGCAAAGTACAAGATTTGTTACAATTATTCAATATAAAGATATCCTTAAAAAGGAAAATTTGAATCACATTTAACCTTTTTTCGGTATTGACCCGATCTGAAGTTTGCCATGTGTTTTAACTGTTTTGTTTTTTTTTATTTTGACATGTACTGAATTCAAAGCTTACCAACTAAGGTACAACAGCCACGGATGGACTTAAACATAGTCCAATGCCTACTTAAAGTTGTAAACTATACTTTATTCACTACTTAAGTTAACAAAGAATTTTAATAAAATATTCCACAAAGAGTACCTACTAAGCACTGTAAGGTTCAATCTGGTGTTCTTTGTTGGAGATTTTATGAAGTCCACTCGACATCTGTACTGGCCGCTGTCTTCTGGCCTGTAGAAATAAAAATATTTACATTATGTCAGTGGAAATGACCCTTAATTTTCTTCATAGCAAAATTATGACCATACTAGTTATAGGTATAATAATATTGTCGCACAATTTAACACTTTCAATGTCACTAGTATTTTAACGTACAATAATAAAATCGAAACACAATACAAAAATTAAATTAAATTATTACATTCGTACATTTTGAACCAAATTAGTCTAAAGTGAGATTTCCACTAAGCGAGCTGACATATTATATGTTGCATTTATGCTACATGCTGCTTAGGGCCTTCTTACACAAGGAAACGTAAATCGTAGAAACTACTATTGGTCGCAGCACGAGAATAGCGTTTCGCGCGACACAACGTTGAATCATCGACGCAAATCGTCTGTTCGTACTACAGACATAGTGACTATGTCAACTGTATAGATTTACGGCGCTATCTTGATAACTGCAGCGCCTTTTCTCACTACCTTGACAAGGGGTTAGACAAAATGCATTCGCTTCGAAGCGATTCCATAGCGAACTTCAAAACGTATAGAACCAACGAGCGACAATCACGTGACTTACCGAAAGTTATTGTCAGTTCCATACAATTTTGAAGCTCGCTATGGAATCGCTTCTAAGCGAATGCACTTTGTCTAACCCTGTAGGTTGCTTGACTGTCTTTGACGATGGTAGATAGTGTCAACAACACGCTTTGTATAAACCTCTATAACATTGTTAGTAGTAACTAAAGTCTCGATTTCAAAGATTTACGTTACCTTGTGTACGAAGGGCCTTAGTTCTATACTTGACATATACACGTAATTAAATCAACTGTCATATGCAACAATGCTTCAGACATTGTAACAGATTAGGTATTCCCTGTAGAATCCTAATAATCTGATTGATTGAAATTACAAACCAAATAGGAATATATTATTACATCTAGTATACGTCAAGTATTCTGTTCCTCTTACCTATAATATCTTAGTATTTATCATCAATTAAAAACTTGGTCTTGGACTAAACCTATTTGGTCTTTTAAAATTAAAATCCTGTTGATCCTTTCGTCATTTCAACTTTTAAAATGTTTATAAAACGCAACGATAGTGTACCAAAAAAAATTACAATCCTAGGTTCTTCATAATTTTTACTTAAATAAACATAAATTAAAAAACACAAAGCTAACTATAGTTAACTAAACACGTATATCATATCCTATGTACCTTAGTTTAGTCAACATGAGCACAGCAGGCGTGGTGTTAGTTCTGAATGTAGCTCGGTTGCCCAGAGTTGCCGGATCTGACCACTGCGATGAAATTCCTTCTCTTGCGTCCAGCCTGACAAAATACAATTAAATGTTACTATATATTGGCTAGACTCATATTAAAAAGGAAAAGCTTACATTTAAGAGTACAATGTTATAAAAAAATCTAACTAAAGCCAAGGCGACTTATACATCGATAAAGATGCCCAACCCGGTGGGTATAAATCAAACTATTATTATGATAGCTCACTAGCGCCCCCCTGTCAATATTAAAAAGTATATTTTCGTACTGTAGCTGACATGTTTTTTTTTTTAATTTTGTGCCATTGTCATAGCCCATGTAGGTTTTATATATTTTCTGTCAGAACTAAAAGCGGGCCAGATATCCTTATTTGACTATACTCTCATTTTTAAATAATTGTTACAATTTGACGATACGATACACTATCTAGATTAAAAATTAAATTAAAAAATCTTTTGCTTCTAGTATTCGGTCAGGTAATCTTTAAAATTTTACAGACAATGTCTCTGTGTGGCATATCGGCGTCTCAAAATCTCGGGTCATGTGAACGTCCTTTATGTCAAAAAGACATTCCCCTACCTGTGTCACGACAAAGGTCTTTCATAGTTTTGATGAGACGGATACGACAAGAGATGCGTAAACAAGGGGCGAAGGGATACTGTAATGAGGGTTTGAAAGGTCATAAGTGGATTCTGTGATAACATTGTATATATACAAATCAGCACTCGCACTTCTAATTTAAATATTTATATTTTTAGTGCTAGTATACATTAGACACTATTATATAAAAATATCGTGGGTCAAAAGATTATTACTTACTAATAGACATAGTATTTGTCCAAAAAATCATTTAGACACTGTTTAGTTAAAGTGTCTTAACCCTTTGAACGCCGGTGATTGATTACGTTCGTCAACGTGGTTATAAAGGAGTATGTCTTAAACATGTACTATTAAAAATGCTTGCAATTTTCGGTAGCCATTCCATAATTATATTTCATTAATCATATGATATACGTAAGTTAAAATGAAATTGAAACATTGCTTAAGTTTTTACCCTATTTCTACATGTAACTAAAACCCATAATACAAATGTCCTACCGTGATTCTCATCACAATGTTAGTAATAATTTAGAACTATATATGTATCAGTACCGGAGTTAGGCGAACGCCCAGGGCGCTAAATGCACTACAACTTCCCTATCAACATGAAGTGCCTCTTCAAGGTATCTTATAAAATATTACAGCCCTTAAAAATACGTTACTTACGAGTAAATAGGTGTTTCATGTCCCTGTTTATACCAGATGACGAGACCGACACGGTCCGCGGCGAGCGCTGGGCTGACGTCACATGGTAACTCCACACGACCCCCAGTCGGACCTTGTACAGATTCCACTTCCACTACAACAAACATGTTAATTATCAAGAATATTCTTACAATAAAGTTATTAAAAGGAACTAGCTGTCACCCGTGACTCTGTCCACGCGAAATTTAAAAAAACTTAATAAGTAGCCTATGTGTTCTTCCGGGCTATGTTCTACATCTATGCCAAATTTCATCGACATCCGTTGAGCTGTTCTGGAGATACGTTCTAATAAATAGCAATACATCCATTTAAACATTCGCATTTATAACATTAGTAAGAAGTAAGATAAGACTATAAGATGTGTTAGAATTCAACTAGTCCGGCCTATTAACTTCTAAAATAGGGTAGGATCCTGATTAAACTGACACTTTTTACTTATTGAACAGTTTAGTGTAAGTGACATTAGGTTCTAGGTATCCGAGGTGACTACGCGACATCCACGCGTTGATGACGAATGTGCTCCACATGGACTTCGAACAAGCAAAACAGTTTTACCAAACACGAAAATCCTGTTAATCGCACCGTTCACCATAATAATAAACTTTACAACAAACACTGCCATCCTTAGAGTAGTTAAAGAGCTACTAAACGTTCCTTAGTGTAGCTTTAGTTGTACATCTAAACTCAGGATCTATAAGTGCTACAGTAAAATACTGAATATCAACCAAGTCATTCCATCCATATATTTCCTGATTCACGTCATGCGAAATGACTTCAATATACTCAAAAAGGTCAGACCTCACTTAACAGAGACTTGGCAACTCTCAAGTACACGTACTTCAAAAAAAGCATATATCATGAACATTTTCGATGTAATTTTATCAAAGCAAGTAAGGTAAGAATCGTATAATATTCAAGCCAACCATAATAGGGTTGAAATAAATTAAAAAGCACACTTATAATTTTTTTGACAGCCCTTAATAAAAAAATTATCAAATTTGTATCTCACAATGGCATGATTTAATATGAATTGGCTCAAATTCAACACAACGATGAGATTTCCGTAAGCTACATTGCAGAAGATTGCATGTAGCTGAAATGCGTATGCTAAGATGGATGTGTGGTGTGACAAGAAAGGATACAGTTAAAAATTTGTATTTTAGAGGAAGTTTAAAAGTAGCGCCAGTGATCGAGAAATTGAGGAGTAAAAGATTAGTGTGGTTTGGACTTGTTATGCGGAGGGATGATGATGATATAAGCAAAAAAGTAATGAGATTGAATGTGGATGGCTACAAGGGTAGAGGAAGACCAAAAAAAGTATGGAATGACTGTGTGAAAGATATACCGGCTGATAGAGATGTATGGAGCAATAGTACATACTGTGCCGACCCTCGATAGGAATAAGGGCAGGTTGATGATGATGATGACATTGCATGAATCCTCTCTCCTCAGGAATATTTCTAAAGAATTAAGACTTAGTGGCAAGAAAAGTGACATCCCTAAAAGGTCAGACACGCATCTACAGTACCTCTGGAGTTGTTGATGGTCAGATGAATTTTTGAAGCGCCAATAGCCTAATGGTTAAGGGTACAGATTTCCGATCACGAGGTCGAGGGTTCGAATCCTGCCGACTGTTGTAAACCATGTCGTAGTTTAGATCATAGTTGTAATGGTACAATAAATATTAGTAAATTAAAAAAATCTAATATTATAAAAAATATATATTAAGTGATCCGCTGCTCTTTTGCCTTCTCTTGAATTAAAAAAGTTTAAAAATGCCTCTTACTCTCTACGGAATATCTGGTGTAGCAAAATATTTTAATACAAGTTTTTGGCAGTGAAAACACCCTACATAAACACACATAACTGATTCCTACCACTCTTTAGAACTATATTTTTAGTATGAATACTAAAATTTTTGTATGAATCGAACGTATAAATTTCAGATTCCATTACAAAAAAACTTAAATAACTTTACAATACAATTTCATAATCCACGAAGGCGTAGAAGAAACGATTTATGCTTCAAAATCAATTTTTAATATAAAAGAGGTATAATAAATTGATTTGAAATGTTCCCTTTATATTGTCCGACTGGGTAACAACGAACTTACAAAAGTCACCTTATCCTTTGTGAACAAGCAATTTTATGTATTTGCGACAAATACAAAGACATTCGCACACAGACTTTTAACAGACAGGACCAGCAAGTTTAGACAAAGTACATTCGCTTCGAAGCGATTCCATTGCGAACTACAAAATCGCGTGACTTATCGAAAGTTATTGTTAGCTCCATACATTTTTGAAGTTATATAATCGCTTCGGCGCGAAAGCACTTTGTCTAATCACACTGTGCATTTTCCTCCGACAACAAACGCACAATACATCCCCAAATTACTTGTTTGTTTTGAATCAGTATGCAGAATTTAAAGCAGTATAAAGATTGTAGATACCAGCATGATATTCATTGAGATTCTTACCTGAGTTCCTGCGAAAACTGACAGAATTTTGTACAACGCTTTTTTGCTGAGTCCGTTTCTTTATAATCAAAGTCAAAGGACCTCCTATAACCCCAAATGATCGATCCGCTCCGTAGATAATATGTGAACACAATAGCACAACTAAACTAATGCCGTCGTAAAAACCTCTATTGTATATCGTTTTCTTTTTTCAACATAACTTTTCAAAAATCTTTTGAAATAAGTTTAGAATTTAAAAAGCTATGCTACCATTAGTCTGCGAACTTAGTCATTTCATAAACTCACTAATAACGATAATGTCACCATGAGAATGTGAACACAATTTTGTAATCTCACAACTTACAAGGAGAATTTAAATTTGGTGGTATTTTCTCTCCAGAGCAGGTATTGTGCAATAAAATAGTACATACTTTCATTTTTTATTCCTATGTATTCTTCCACATTATGTTTTACAACTATGCCAAATTTAATACACAGGAGGTGTTGAATCAAACAACTGACACGTATCAACTGATTTATTAATATCTACCCACGGTAACCGAAATCTTTATTTCTATATACCTGACACAGTCGTTCTTGAGATCTTGAGATGAGAGAGTTCTGCTAACAAACATTCATCTAAACTTTCGCATTTATAATATTAGTAAGATAATAAAATATTTCAGTAATTATTTTATTATAAGTTTAATTACATCACAAGAAGTCCGGATACTAATACGAAAAGTTACTTAAATCGCACTTTAAGTCATTACCGCGTTAGCTAAGCTTTCAAAGTTCAAAAGCTTTGACTAAAGTTCTAGTTATCTAACCTAGATCGCTAGCATAGCTTAGATAACATGTGTGTACTTATCGAATATTTACTCACCAAGAGAGTTTAACGCTATGTACAGTCAGGGCCTTTCGCAATGTTCCACTTACAGAAATTTCCTTATTCCTTACACCGAGACAAACTCCGCCCATATAACACAAAAGAATCATTTCAGTAATAGTTGCGCTAACGACGGTATAATAGTAAAACGCACTTTCTGCGACCAAAATTCTTATTTATTATATTGTTATCTCTGTTTTGTTAGAAATAATGTCAGGGATGACGATATATTTTATACACAGTCTTTGGTCTCAGAATGTAACCTAACTTTTTCGTATAGACAGATTTAAAAATTGAGTTGTGTTTGTTTATGTTTCAAATTGTTTCGGCATAGTTGTTTCAATACTCACGGGTTTCAAACTTCAGTTCTAAAGTGAAACACCGCCAGATTCCACGATAGTACATTGTACTAGCTTACTTTTGCGACTTCAACTATAAAGAGATCCCGTACGTGGGGAATGAAAAAAAAAACAAAATTAGTAGCCTATGTATTCTTCCAAATTGTGCTCTACCTCTATGAAAAATGTCAGCGAGATCTATACAGCCGTTCTGGGGATACCATCAAACAAACATCCAAACATTACGTTTTATAATTTTAGTAACATTGTCCTTGTGGTTTTATTTATTTAAGTATGAGAACGTAGTTCCACTGACTAAATCAATATTCTTTTTTCAGTCCTTCCTCATATCAACTTCCTTCTCAATATGTATGAATACTGCCAACCTCGGGAGTCGATATCACAGTACTAAATTTTTACGACACATTCTAAAGGTGTGTTTCCACTACACTGTATCAAAAATGAGACTTTCGCGCGTTAAATTTCAATTACCATATCGATGTCTTGAGTTTCTTTTTAAGTAAGCAAGTACATTTTAAAATTGTTTTGATAACTTTGACATAGTTGTTCTTTTACTTTTTTCCTGACAGGATAAAAAAAAATTAAATTAAAAAAATATCTACATTTTCTTTTAAATAAAAACGTAATATTAAAAACCAACATATTAATTATCATACAACATAACATTAGTTATCTTATTATACATACAAAAATACAAAACGTTCTCGATTAAACACATAGATTTTTTTTATATCATAAGGCAAACTAGAGAGCGGCCAACTGAAATCGCTGAAATAGCGAAGTGACCGTTGCCCATAGACATACGCAATTGCATATGCGTTGACTACCTTTCATCGACGGAGGAGATGCACAGAAAGAAAATATTTATAATATTATATTATAAATATTAACCTGTTAACCGGACAAGACGTATAAATGCGTCAGGCGTAAACAATATCGATTACGGGTAGGACATATGAATACGTCCTCAAAAATTCCATTTTGTTTGTTAATTGTTTTGTGATTCCTTTTGTACTTCAAAATTATTAATAAACGATATACATTTATCATAGCTTATCATTCATTTTATGAATAAATTAAAATATAGAAATGTGAAATGACGGTCTCCGGGCGTGACGTATTGACATGTCCTAGCGAAACAATACGCGCCCGCTACATGTTGCATAATTTGAACGGGAACTCCCCGGTTAACAGGTTAATAATTATTATGATATAGAACATACTTTGGTATATTTACTAAGTTTATTTATTGATTCCGTGCGGACGAAGTCGCGGGCAAATGCTAATGGTTGTTAACTTTACGACAGTCCCTATTTGATATTAATAACATTGTAAATAAACGTATCTATCGTCTCCATATTTAAATAAGGAATACGAGTATTTCTAGTAACTTGTTTGAACAAGTTTTCTAATCGATAAGTTAAATAAAATACTAAGTAAGGACTCCGGTTAAATGGAATCAGTTCGAAGTAACTTTATGTAAATCTTTTAATATCTAATAGTAAAGTATAGTCGTTTTAATTAGAAAATATTATAGGTCAAAACTAATTATTAATTAATAATCCGGACAACCTATAAGGGTGCATGCACACTACTCACACAATTAGGACTCGAATGACACATCTCTTGTAAAAATTAGTCGCTCTGTCTACAGCATATTACAATGAATTGATTATCGTACTAATATTATAAATGCAAATGTTTGTATTTATGGACGGATCTTTGTGTGAAGGTATCTGCAGAACAGCTGCATGGATCTCGAAATTTAGCATAGATGTAGAACATCTGGAATAACACGTAGGTTGCTTTTAGTTTTTTTTAATTCCGTGCAGACTTAGTCATGGGTGACAGCTGGTTGCATATATGAACACTTGTTGAGGATTGGTCGAGGAATAATGGAAGGTTAAATATACTCGAACGTCCATGGTATCC
Source organism: Papilio xuthus (assembly GCF_000836235.2). NCBI lineage: Eukaryota > Metazoa > Arthropoda > Insecta > Lepidoptera > Papilionidae > Papilio > Papilio xuthus. The sequence continues at coordinate 1,342,547 of NW_013532866.1, read as the reverse complement.
AATTATAATACAATTTATTTTCATTCTCTCTAAGGAAGACATTTTGTTAGTCTAAATAAAGATGTTATAAACTCTAAATCAATGAAAGAATTTATGACACAATCAAAACTTTTGATTAACAAAAGTGAAATATATCTAATCTTTGGCAAATTTATGTAGTTAAGGGCGTTAATTTCATACCCACGATTTGTGTATACGGTCGTATGTGGAAAGGGAATTTAATTCTTTTTACGCTTTGACCTAATTCAAATAAAAGGGTAATCAAAGCGAGTGTTAAGAGTGCTAATGCATCAAACTGCGTTCTCAAACAATACGTGTGAAATATAACGGCATTCAATACACACTGTAAGCTTTTATTATGTGCATTAATATGTAATTCTCACGCTGTACCAACTGAGAGTAATGTTTTACGCGGCTTTGTATTTTTAGATATTATTAGCTAGAATCCTTTGCCGCGAATTGCGCGCTTTCTTTACCAAGGCAAATGTCAGAACGATTAGTGAGGGGACATAAACGTCGACATTTTAGTAAGGCTAGTGTTGCGCCAGTACACCTGGACAGTGTCAGATTTTATTCCTAATAGTATGTAGTATATCCAGTAATATTAGGGTAGAGTGCAGTTGGGTAACCGCCCAGGGAGAGGGTCAGATAACAAGGAACACATGGCACGGTATGGTAAAAAAGGGGCACCGTAGAAATCTCGCCAAGGGCGATGGTAGCACCCCTTATATCTTTGAAGGTATGCAAGCGATGAATAACAATCAAAAAGTACTCTAACTACTAACAATGCAAGGAGCCAGAAAGTTACCTAATTTTTAATATTCCATTATATTACTTGCTCTAGCTGAACAAACCTGTGTAGAAATTCAAATTTATGTATGAAGTCAACCCGCACTGGGCCAGCGTGATTGACTATGGCCTACTCACCCCTAAGTAAGGATATGTTTTCTTATAAAAGTAGGGGGCAAACGAGCAACGGAAACACCGAGGTTCCGAGTCCCTCAGTGGTGAGCAGTAAGCTCATGATTAACCCGTACTTAGCTAGCGTTGTTGACTATGGTCTAGTCATCTAACTTAAGTTGGGCTCCGATTCCAGTAGGGACGTATAGTGAGCTGATGATTGCGTTGCTTCATAACCGTTAAATACTCTGTGGATGCACATAACAGAGTAAAGAAATAACAGACAAGACATGTAAGTAAATTTTTTATCATACAATCTGTCGTGTCGGCTTACTAAATCAATATTTGTGTGAACACAAGTTGCTTATCACGTAATGGATGTAACGGCACTCCGGTATCTCCTGTTACGTCATCGATCACATTAGATATACGTAATGTCTGCCTATTTACATACAAATATATCTTTCTCGATCTTCAGATAGCTAATGGTATGAGATATTTGATTACAATGGATATTTTATATACGAAAGCATCGGCGGTTTAAAGGTTAAGCTGTTAACTTGCAATCTACAGGTCCTGTTTTCGAATCCCGCCATGTACCAAATTTATCGTTTATCGATTTACATATGTACATTTATCAGACGTTCTTACGGTAATGTTAATAATCTGAAGATTGTTTTATTTTTTTAAGGTATTATAAATACAAAAATGTATCAGTTAAATCCTTCTATGATTTAAATGCGAAGGAAATAGATTAAACATGTTATTAGGAGACAAAAATTAAATTAATATAAACATTTTTAGATTTCTTCAGTTCTATCTATTTTTAGTTTCTGTCGTTACTCGAAATTCGCTTACATTAACTAATCATATAATGACTACTGACTCTGGTAATCTCACTAATATTATAAACGGATGGATGGTTGTTAGAATGTATCAGCAGACCGGTTCAATAGATCTCGGTAAAATTTTACATGGATGTAGAACGTAGACTACTTATTAAGTTTAATTCCACCCGGACGGAGTCACGTGCAACAGCTGGTACACGCATAAAAGGTACTAAACAATACATCCACATACCGAAGAATTACATCAAAAAGTATATTTCGTAATACTCACACGACTCTTCAATAAGCACCTCCTGTTGACTCTCGACGCGATAATGTAATAGCGCACAGAACAACACTAGTTGCGTACGAGACACAATCATTGTCGACACCAGCACATCACTACGGTTCTCGCGACAGAATATCGATATCACACATTATTACTTAGCTAACTACATCCTTAACTTGTTGCATTCATGACACCTGTAACAAAAAAAAACAACGTTATTAACAACTAATAGGTTGAAATCCTATTGTAAACTTAATTATTTCTAAAGCTAGATACACACTATTATTAATCGAGGTTTTTTTACTCCATAGACAAAAGACTAAATTTTTACCCAATTCCTTAGCATCATCTGTAACCTATTAATTTGAACCGATAATAAAAATAACTAGATGTCGTCCGCGACACCGTCCGTGGGGACTAAAAAAACTTAGTAGCCTATGTGTTCATCCAGTCTATGTTGTACATCTACGCCAAATTTCAGCGGGATCCGTTGAGCCGTTGAGATCCATCTGTTCATCTATCCATCCATCCTAGTAAGATTAGACGTCGGTCGTAGGTGACAGTCAGTTGTACTAATGCTTTTTTCATTTAAATAGCTTTATTCTTTATTTATTCTACTTATATTTACCGTGGGTTTCTGAGACCAAAATCCTCGTTTAAAACAAATTGTTATCGCTGTTTTGTCAAACAAAAGATAAGGATGACGATATGTTGTTACAGAGATTTTGATGTCAGAAACCCACAAATGTCTATTATGTTAACTTCTGTATAGTCGAGTAAGTAATAAATAAACTCGATAAATCGCTTGAAATCAGAAGCATCACTAAGTGAGCTTGGCGAAGGTTGTAAAGTTATTCGTGCAGGAGTTTGATAGCAGGCATGTTGTGTTAGTAATGTCTAATTATGCGGAAAGACGATAGACGTGGCTTTATAAAGGTGGATGCACACTAGACTTTATTTTTTACTTTTTATAATAATTCAGATAAACTAGAGATGGCCTTAAGGTAATTTATACTCAGTCTTTTTTTTGCTTAGTCTTTGATTGTATATTAGTTAATATGATTCAGAATTATGCGTCATAATTTAAGGCGTCAATAGCCTAATGGTCAAGGTTACGGATTTCCGATCACGAGGTCGCGGGTTCGAATCCCGCCATTCGACTATTGTCGTAAACCATATCCTAGCATAAGCCTAGAGCTTAGTTGGAATGGTAAAAGTAATATTAGTAAATTTACAAAAAAATCTGCTAATATTTTATACAAAAAAAAATAGTTGATACCACATTGGGAGATGATCAGTTATAAACCAGAGTCTTAAACCTAACAATATGATTGGAAGGGGAGGTGGATTTGGCAGAGGAGGGGATATGTCATCTATGCGTTCCCTCCTCTGTCGATTGAACGTAGGCAACGTATCTACAAATGCAGATATGCTTTGTGTATACTCAAAGAAAATCAAAGAAGGCTTTGCTTCTTGTTCTTTTGCTAAAATACTATCAAAATAAAGTGTAACCTTAGTCTAAAAAAAGTCACACCCCTTAGGATATTATCGTGGGATCTTTAGATTGCAAGTTCGTGACAAACCGCACACATACATCCTTCCCGGATCCTTGAAAGCCTTAGCAATACATAACCGAGATCCTGCCAAGAAAGCGGTAATAACCGACGTTTATTTTGCGGCTTCTCTACTTATCGCTTAGGAATATGAGGTTTTAAGCATCTTGAAATGGTTGTTAATTGATTTTTATTAAGTTTCTTGTTGATTGATCTAATTAGGTGAAAGATGAAAAAGAAAATTATAGAATCTAATAATCAAGTCTGCATATTATTTTTAAATAAAATAATGACTGTTTTGTTTCTTAAAATAAAAATAAACAAGAACAATTTTGATCGTCAATTTTTATCAAAAAATTATTCGAATTTTCTAGGTGTCGCCCGCGACTCCGTCCGCGCGGGATTCAAAATAGATGTTGGCCGATTCTCAGACCTACTCAATATGCTCACAAAATTTCATGAGAATCGATCAAGCCGTTTCGGAGGAGTATGGGAACGAAAATTGTGACACGAGAATTTTATATATATGTCCAACTAGCTAGCGCCCGCGACTCCGTCCGCACAGCATTAAAAAAACGATATTAGTAGCGTATGTGTTCTTCAAGACTATGTTCTACATCTATACCAAATGTCATCGACATCCATACAGCTGTTCCATGTAATAAACATCCCTTCATCCATCTATCTATCCATCCAAACATTCAGAATTATAATATAATATGCCTAGCGTTATAAATTAACAATCTGTTCGTATTAAATGTACCACAAAACGTCAATAAACCACGTGAAATAGGTTTTACAATCATCCTTTCATGCGTTATAAAAGAATCTACTAAATGTTTATACCATCAATAAATCAAGATCCACTTCAGGCCATGATGAGCCAATTGCAACCGTATCATCAAAGTAATGATGAGAATTTGGGAGCCTCAATACGTAATAAAGACGTAGATTTTAACACAAAAGACTTTATTTATTACTAAAAACGACATCTAAAGACCCTTGGTTTGTACTCTTTTTCGCAGATTCCTTATGCTAAATCACAATAGTGATTTTTACAATATGATATTCCTTTATTTTTTTAGTTCTTTTTTATCGCTGCAGACTTTTCAGACTGGTCGTGGTCATCAGGTATCAGTGAACCGCTTCACGAGCCGCATGATTTAGTCAGTCCATCTCATGGGCGATCTTCCCCGTGGTCTGATGCTCCTACTTCCCCTGATCCACCTTTCTCAGTAAGTCTTTTTAGTAAGGGAGTTACAAAAACCTATATTTATTGAGGTTTCTATCACAAAAGGCGTTTCACTATATGACGTCTTAAAGTGTCGCGCAAAATTGTAGAGATTTCGAATTAAAAAAATAAGCAACAGAAGCATAAAAAGCCGCGGGCTGAAACTAGTTTAATGCCTTAAAACGGGTGGTCCGTGCAAATAAGTCGGGCTCTATACGCGAATGCCTCGCGGTGTTTATGCATAATATTGAAATTATGTTATTAAACGAACAGCACCTTAACAATGTATCGATTTATTATGCATATTTGAACATTTTACTATAAAGTTAGTATATTTATTTTGCTGTTGTAATATGCATTTTAGAAAATAATCGGTAAGTTTTTTATTTGCCCGCGACTTTGTCCGCGCGGAATAAAAGTAAACTAACTTAGTAGCCTGTGTTCTTCCAGACTATGTTCTACATCTATGCCATCTAGTAATAACTTCTAACAAACATACATCCATCATCATCAACCTGCCCTTATCACTATTCAGGGTCGGCACAGTATGTACTACTCCTCCATACATCTCTATCAGCCGTCATATCCGAGTCTACCACCTTCCTACGCATATCCTCTTTCACACAGTCATTCCATACTTTTTTTGGTCTTCCTCTACCTAACAAACATACATCCATCCATCCATCTAAACTTTCGCATTTATAATATTAGTATGAAGTAAGATAAGGTGGTAAAAGAGCAAGCAGACCTCTAAATATGACTTACTAATATTTTAAAATGCAAATGTTTGTCAATAGGTATCTCCAAAACGCTAATGTAGAACATAGTCTGAAAGAACACATAGCCTACTAATTAAGTTTTTTTTTTAATTCGCCCGAACGGAATCGCGGGCGACAGCTAGTGTAGAGTAAAATATCAAACGCAAGATCATACAGATATCAATCGGCTTAACACCTGTCACTTTAGTCCAAATACGGTGTGAAAAGTGGCATAAATCTTTTCTATCAATGACACATCGTGACAGCTTATTTATTTTAAGTAAGGTCAATGACCTTTTATCTCTTTTCTTAATTAAAAAAAAAATAAAATAAACTAGGACTAAACTAAAGGACTCTATAATACAACAAGAATAGAGTAACATGTTTGAACTTAAATCAAATCAGAAACAACTTCATTGGACTTTTAGAATTGAAATATATGGTAGCAATTTAAATTACTTTAATTATGAACCCTATTACTTTTATGTTAAAGTACATTATTCAATAACCAACGTATGCAGATGTAGGAATTGATAGAAGCGGCGCACGTAGATAAGAATAAATTGGGGCGATACCAAAAAGCCAAGTTAAGTCGAACAGGAAACTGGTTATTAAACGAGTTAACATACGAGATTTCCGGCTTAAAGCAATTAAGACTAGAGTTGAAAAAAAAAATATCTGATAACCTGACTAACCTATACTTCTCAATCGAATATAATTAGTTTGGAATATTACGATTACGAACGAATGAAATAATTCTACTTTCACACGTGGGCAGAACTGTGAGGCAGAGTAGTAGCCACTGCAGTGTTGCTATTAGTTAAAAATCTTGGTTTAAATTGAAGTCAAGTCAAAATACGTAGATAGAAGACATGGTCAAGCGATGGCTTATTTTACTTCTTACTAATATTATAAATGCCAATGTTTGAATAGTATTTGTTTAAAGGTATATCTGGGACGGCTGAACGGATGTTAATGAAAGTCGGCACACATGTAGAACATAGTCTGGAAGAACACATAGAGTACTTATTATGTTTTTTTTTAATTCCCTACGAACGATGTTGCGGGCGACAGCTAGCTCAATATAAAAATGTACAACGCTAACACAATATTCTTTTGACAGCAACCGTAGAAATTTACATTCATAACTTGTATTAATACATATTTATGAAATGTATTTTGTCAAAGAAAATGAAAGTGAAATAATACAATATGGCGTCAATGAAATTCTACACCAAAAGTATATTAAAACAACAGGGGTATTGCACTATCTACTACTCTACTGCACCGTTCCCTCGTGTGAAACTAGCACTAAATTTATTATAATTGGAAGCCGTTTTGATATTTATTGTCATTTCGGGTATTCTGGGAATTCGAATTAAGTTTATGTTTACAATATCAACCGTAGAAACCACTTTAAAGGTAATTAAAGATAACCGTATTTCACTTTATTATATTAATATACTAAAGGGCACCCGTGACTTTGTTAGCACGGAATTAAAAAAAGTATCCTATAATAAACCCGAATACATCCAAGTTCCGTCAAAATTGGTCCAACCGTTAAGGAGATTATCGACAACAAACGCGACCTTGTGGACAGACATACAGACAGATGTGAATTTAAAAAATTGGATTTTCGTTATCAACAACACAAAAATATCACGTGTACGAAATATGAAACGCGGACTTGCGCAAAGATTTTAAATATTAGTTTTTGTACTTTGCAAAAACATCATGTTTGCGAAATATGGTTGTTTTTTGACATAGGTATGTAGATATTTTTGTTAATTATTTTATTATCTTTGAGAAAACAGACATACAAACATTAACGTTATAAGGATAAGTAACGTTCATAATTGTATCAATTATTTATTATCAATTGTCTATGTTCCATAAAAGCTTGTGTAAGCTTTTTAAAATTTATGACTCATTTATTGGCAATAAATTTTAATGGTGTTATTTTTTTAACGATCCCTTTCCACGGCTTTTAAACAATGAGTATTTATAACTCTTAAAAAGGTTATCGAGACTTTGGCTTTAGAAATACGAAGAGTTGGAAATATCCGTCGGTTTACGTTGGAAGTTTCGACACCGAACCATCAAAATTTAATGGAATCGTTACGAAAATACAACTTTATGAAATTGAAAAATTCCCTCGATACCGAATTTATTTTAGGCTTTGTAATATAGCTTTTTGTACAGTTTTAAAACAAATCATTTTTTCTTGCAACTTTTACACTTTACGATATAAATATTATACGCACAGAGATTCAGTTGTACAGTTGTTAAGAGTTTGTCCAGCTTAACCGTAGTCTAGGTTCGATCCCCGCCATGTACAAAAATATTTCATATGTATATATAAACAACGTTCTTACGGCGAAGGAAAACATCGTGATACTTGCACATATCTGAGAAGATATGTGTGAAGTCAACCCGCACTGGGTCAGCGTGGTTGACTATAGACTCGGAGCCCTTCAGTGAGGACGTATATGAGCCAACGAAGGGTCTCCTTAGCCATTCTTAGAGTGATTGGCAGTTGGTGCTACACTCAACGTGATTGATTAAGCAGCTCCTTTGAATTGTTATTTCTTACTAAACCACGCTAAATAACTCAATTAGTAAGGAACTTCGAAAAAACAGGTTTAAAAATATTTTTTGTCCGTCTCTTAGTTTTAAGCTACATCTCTACTAATTTTCACCTTAGTACAATCTTCCTTACACGAGTAACTTTATAAGATATCAATATAATAAACTTTGAAAAACTGTTTAATAATTGTTCTATTGTATTTTCAAGGGAAGAAATATACAGCAATATGTTATAAGTTTCACTCTAATTAGAATCCCCTAGAGTCATGTTCAACATGTTATCAAATGTACCAATTATATTAATAGTTATTTTATTTTTATAGATAAAACAACACACAATTTCTTATATTTCTTTATGTTAATAAAGAAAATTGTACAGCAAACTATTTTAAAACCACTTCCATGTCAACTTAATAATTTTTATAATTGTAGTGAATATTATAAACAACTAAAATATAAAAAAAAAAACCTATAATAATAATATAAAAATGTAAGATTGTTTTGCATTACACTCCGAAACTACTGAACCAATTTGAAAATTTCTTTCACTGTTAGGAAGCTACGCTATCCCCATGTGACAAGCTGTATTTATTAGAGCTACTAGATGGGGCACCGTCTGCGTAGAATTAAAAAAAATTGTAACGTAAGTGTTCTTCCAGACTATGTCCTACATCAAGGTTAAATTTCAGCCAGATCCATGTAGTAATTCTAGATATATTATACTTTCTAACAAAAATACATCCATCCATTAAATCATTCGCATTTATATTAATAAAAAAAAAATTACGTTTGAATCTCAAATAAGGCTATAACAATTTAATAAACGTACCTAAGAGTTTTTACCCTTACCATTTATTTAAAAATATAAAACGTATTTTAAACGAAATTTAACGCAACAAAGAAACTAAAAACATATTTAAAATGCTAAAATTAAACGCTATACAAAAGTTGGTCGTCTGAAAAGGCTTAACAAGGTAACAATCTTAACATTGGTGACTGTGAAACATTGCCTGACTTTGCCACCCGCGATGAACGCCCGGCTCATCTAAACCGGGGAAAGGGGAGCCGGGGTAAGGGAGCTGGCGGAGGGGATATACAGAGGAGGGGAGGGAGATATCTCACGACCCGAACCACAAAAGCTCTATTAGGATTGGGATCTATAAATTATGTCTATTATTGGGCTGAAGATTAATGTTTCTAACTTAACCATGCGCCAGAATGTGTACGATTTGAGATAGTATTGTGTTGGAAAGGTAAACTACGAAACTTGTTTTGTGTTATTAAAAAGTAGATCTGTTTCTGTACGGTGGGCTTGTGTACGTAATTGTAGACCGGTTGATTTGAATCCGAAATATAAATCAATTTATGTGTTTAGTTTTTGTCACCCGCGACTTTCAACTTAATTAGTAACTTATTCTTCTTCCAGACTATGTTCTATATGTGCCAAATTTTGAACAAGATCAATGTAGCGGTTTTGGCGATATCTTCTTACAAACATCCATCCATACATCCAATACACTATGTTTTAACATCTAGAAATAAGAAAGAGGAAAAAAAGAGCATCTCATCTCTTAAATTTTACTTTTTTTTAATTATTTTTAACATAACAATGATAATATTAAACATTACGTATAATATTAAACATTAGGTACCTCACCTACTTCCACGTAGTATTTTAAAAAAGTTTTTTTTCAACTGTTAAGCTTATATAAAAATAAAATTTAGTTCAGTAGCCAACAATTAGCTAAGCAATACCCACAACGATGATATAAATAAATCGCAGTAACGCTTTTTCCGTGTAAGCCGAAAGTAATGAATGTCAATCACGTTTAGTCTGCAGTCAGCACTCCGCCCTACATGTCCTCTAAAGGTTACCGCACATTTACCAACACGGCAAAAACGGCTTCCAAGGAAAAAAACGCACACGCGCACATTTTCAAACGCACTATTTCCCACTAAATATCATATACCTAAATAGAATGTATCTTTCAGTATATAATATGTTAGCTCTTAACTTTGAGTCATAGATAAGAGAAGGCAAGAAGAAGGAATTTTTTTTGTTAAATATTTTTCACTCGACCTGCAGCGCCGAAGCGTCGCCGTCGCATCCCCCCAGCGGACCACTTAATCAATTCAGACTGTAGGAAACATTACTAATTGTTTAGTATTCCTCTAACTAATTATCTTATCTAGCGCATTTAAACGGCAACGACAAAGCGACCGAGAGCCCACAGGTGGGCGTCGCGTCGCATAGTTGATAGGTGAACGATTACCTTTATTTTGTATACGTAAGGATATAAACACACATGTTTTACGTTTTCAAATATAGCTCACGGAATACTGAAGTTATTGAAGAATTTTTTAAGACACGTTTATTTGTGTAAATTCTTTTTAGTCAAGCTCAAATAACACATAACTACATATGAGCTCGTTTATCTTACTAATATTATAAATGCGAATATTTAGATGCATAGATGTTTGTTTGAAGGTAGCACCAGAACGGCTGAACGGATTCGTCTTAAATTTGGAATAGACATAGAACATAGTCTGGAAAAACACATTTTTTAATTCCGCGAATGATACATAGTATACATACTAAAACGAATAAATCTCTTTTAATAATTAAACATTTTCTTTTGTTTTCAAAGTCTACCTTTTATATAACCTTCAATGTCTGTAGAAACGATTAATTTATCGTTTACTACTATAAAAGACAAAACAATCATGCCCTAGGTGTGGTCATACAAAATACTCACTTTATAGCTGGAATTCCTTAAGTTTACTCTTTTTATTAACAACCACTGGCCCACCACGCATACATTAACAGACGGAAAATATTGTCAATAAAAAAAGGTTTTATTCAACTTTTTTATTCATTTTATGTGCCATATTACGGCATCCTTATTTTACTGGCCGTAAACAAAGTTCTATACGTCAAAGCTGTTAAGAAAACAAAATGGGTCGCGCCTAAATAGTGAAAAGTTGCACAAAACTTTGTCAATATAAAGTATTAAAGGGTAGTATACACGTGTAACTCTAATCTCCTGTTACTATAAGTTACTGCAAAGTTTTCGATGTTATTTTATAGTCAAGGAAAACGAACAAATAATATGTATAGCATTGACTAATTATTATAACGACACCAACTTACAACTAGGTACAAAATTTCCTTTAAAAACATTTCTATATGTTATATCATAACCCTTTTCAAATATCTTGGTGGCTCAAGGTCATGCGCTCTAATGTGCCTTCCCCCCCGCATCTCTGTACGCCCCGCTACACCTAGCATTGTAGGTAGGGACTCGCGCGAAATTAAAAGCACCCAAGATACCTGAATACATTTATACTAAATGCAAAAATAATTATTTGAATATGATGAGTTAGTTTATATTTTGTCCCATTAATTTCACCTACCAATATCAAGTATTAGCTGTCGCCCGCGACGCCATCCGCACGGTATAAAAAAACCTCAATTAGTAGGCTATAAGTTTTTCTAGACTATGTTTAAAATCTATGAAAAATTTCAACGAAATGCAGCAGTTCTGAAGATACCTTCCAACTATCATCCATTTAAACATTCGCATTTATAACATTAGTAAGATATGTTTGTTCCATTTTCTTCTATTTATTAGATGCTTTGCCCTATTCCCTTCTATCGTCATTATATTGTTTCATTAATTTCACCTACTGATATCAAAAGTATTAAAAAAGTTAAACCGATAAACATACTTGATTGATTACCAACTAAACCAAACCAGTGACTTATAGACATTTTTAATATTAACTTACAATAAAAATACAATAACAGTAAAAGTAATCGTTAGTTGTACAGTCGGAGGAAACTAATCAACAAACTGGGTCGACAGATGGCGCCCGGTCAACTGTGAGTACCCTTTGACTATACAGAAACGGACTAGGTAAACGCCGTTGTACTTAAATTCTGTCACTTTTCGTGGTTAGGTATAGTTGACAAACATTTATGTAAACTAGCTGTCTAAATTAAAAAAAAACTTAATGAGTAGCTTATGTGTTCTTTTAGACTATGTTCTACATTTGTGCCGAATTTCATAAAGATTAGTTGAGCAGTTCCAAAAATACCTTCAAACATGCATCCATCTGAACATTCCCATTTATAATATTAGTAAGATAGTAGGTATCTACGTATACTGTATCAAAAGTTTAAATTTTTAGTACTATTTGTTCGTCTTTATTTGTTAAAGAGGAATGCGCTTGACAAGTCCTGTCCTATAATAGTCAAAGATTGTATCGCTTCGCCTCTCAGGGACCGAACCGCCAGGAAATCAAACTGGAAATCATTTACAAATAAATTATATTTCATCCATTGAAAATACCAATTTAATTTTGATTGCATAATTATTTCAAAAACATACGATGAAGGAAAACAAGCAATTGACTAAGGCCTAGTCACCTCCAACTTAGAGGTCTTCCAACTTTTCTAGCATTCGTGTAGACGTAAAGTTTATGATTATTTTCTTTGAAGAGAGTATAAACTTTTTTTCATAGAACCCTTTCGATACTGGGGAGAACCTCATGCTGTTACATTTTTCATTCAACTTATAAACCCTTAACCTTATTTCAAACTATCGTTCACCCCCGCTGTGTCTACCTACAGACTCTAGCGTTACTGTTTAGTGTCAAATAAATATATAATCTCACAGACGTACCATATAAAACTTAATAATCAGGCTGTGTTCTACTATGTTCTACATCCGTGCCAAATATCATCAAGATCCGTTGATGAGTTCCGGAGATATCTTATAACAAACATCCATCAGTCTCAAACATTCGCATTTATACTATTAGCATAATAAACAGCAAATTGCAGAACACAATAATAGACCTAAACAAATAACTTGCTTATAAAGTAAGAACATACCTCGCATATGTTACAAGATTCACAACAACATATATAAAAATATACGTTTGTTTATACGTAAAGAGAATCTTTTTTTGTATTAAACGCGTGAGCTATTTACGGCCGAGTAAAGTGTAATAAAGGACGCTTTTTTGCTACCTAAGAAAGTTAAACGCGGTGTAGGCGTGGTTGCCCGGGGCGGGGTCTTAACGCGTAACTTCCGAAAGCTCATAACAAGGTAGCAGTAGCCTCAAGGTACGCCCGTGTAACTTTTAATTCGCTTAAGATAAAGCGATGAATGAAAAAATGGACGGTTGAGTTTAAAAGTAGAAATCGGTTTATATGTTTACGATGACGACAGACGACATGTCATTCCTGTACTTCTTGATATAATTGATTACACGATTTTGTACAAATTATTAACATTAGACTGTGTTCCCTCTGACATAAACCTATACAAAAACATAATTCTAACGCGATTCTAACAGTGGGAGAGCCCGCTTTAACATCTTCGCACGAATTGGCAAAGCTCGCCCGGTGAAATACCACGACTACACAGAAGACAGGCGTCAAGTGGAAGCAATTCCGCGTTTCGTCTGATGAGTGTGCCTCCCGGAGACCTAATTTAGTCCTCTTTCTTTTCATACCCTTTTTCTCTAATAAGGAAAGGATGGGAAGTGGAAGTGGACATTCCGGATGAGAGGATGCATGGAAAGGGAAAATGTTTTCTATCTGTGCATTCTCTCCTTCGTCAATTAAAGGTAGGCAACGCATATGCAATTGCGTATATCTATGGGCAACGGTCACTTCGCTATTTCAGCGATTTAAGGTGGCCGCCCGCTCATTTGCCACCTTATGATATAAAAAAAATCTTTTATAAAAGACTAAGGGATGACTATATGTTTCCTACCAGAATTTTAGTACTAAAACATACAATAAGCAAATGTTTACACGGTTTGTGATATTTATAATAACACTAGTTGTCGCCCGCGACTCCGTCCGCGCGGAATTAAAAAAGTAACCTTTGTGTTCTTCCATACTATTTTCTACATGTGTGCGAAATTTCATCAATATACATTCAGCCATTCCGGAGATATCTTCAAACAAACATCCATTATTCTAAACTTTCGCGTTTATAATATTATTAATATATAGAAAGTAAATAAATAGAAAATGTATTAGAAATATACTTCTGAGATGTACATTTTGATAGCTACTCCATTTGGCAAGGTTTTATATTTTGCGATTTTTCTACCTTAATAAATTAAATTTGATAACGTTCTTTTGCCCGACTAATAGCAGGGTAAAGTAGTCCAATATTGTATTCAATACAACCAAAGACTCGTAAAATTTTAGTACAAGGATGGCTTTTTACAGCGTCCGTTTCTTTATAGTCAAAGATCTGACGTATTAAGACCTTTTCAAACTTTCAAAGCTTAGACTAGTCTGTGAATGTCTTTATAACGTCTACTAGCTGTCGACCCGCGACTCCGTCTGCGCAGATGAAAAAAGGGTCTTAACAGACAGACGGACGGACAACAAAGTGATCCTATAAGGGTTCCGTTTTTTTCCTCCAAGATACGGAACCCTAAAAACATTATTAGTGCCTTGTATCCTTTGTCGCGAATTGCGCGCTATCGTTAAAAAGTCCAGCGTCAAAATGATTAGTGAGGAGACATAATCGTTGACATTTTAATAAGGCTAGTATTGCGCCGGTATACCGGCACAGTGTCGGATTATCTTCCTAACAATATTAATTAAAGTTATTACCAAAAGGTGATGAAATCAACTGATTGTAATATATTGAACATGTTGCAATAATCCAATTACTTTTCATATAATTGGCTGTGAAGTGAACGGTGTCGTAAACATTTTATAAAGGCTTGTATAAATAGAAGCGCCACAATAAACAATGTAATTTATGTGCGAAGATGAAATTCGAGATGATAGTCAATTTATATGAGTGGCCATCAATAAAATATACGACACACAATGATGCGATGATATACCAATTTATTTTAAACGAACACATCGAATATTATATCTTTTAAAGCAGAGGTTTTTAACATTTATTAAAAACAAACATGAAAAGTAACAATCTTACTTCTTACTAATGTTATAAATGCTAATGGTTTAGATCAGTGGTTCCCAAACTTATTTTGTCTACTGCCCACTTGGAGAATAAATATTTTTTTAGCGCCCCATATTTTCACATATTTAAAAACCACTATAACTTCAAATTAAATTAATTAATTATTGTGACCTATATATGTATATTAACGGAGAATTCTAAACGAAACTTTTACTATAACCCGCAACTTGAGATCTGCAGCGCCCACAAAGGTGCGATATCGCCCACTTTGGGAAAGACTGGTTTAGATAGTTGGATGGCTATTTGTTAGAACGTATCTCCAGAACATCTTAACGGATCTCGATGAAATTTGACATACATATAGTATATATTCTGGGAGAAATTATTAACTGTGTTTTTTTTAATTCCTAGTAATAACTAATTATATATCTTAGAATAGTTTAAATAAATGTGTGTTTCCTGTTGGGCCGATCGGATTACCGATCATTTGGCTCGATGGGATATTTTTACCGTTGGCCTGTTGGATTTTTTTCATTCTATAGACTTAATTGGCCCAATGGGAAATCTTTTTGATTCTTTGGTTTCTGAAAAAATATACTTACTTGGTCCTTTTTTGGTAGGCTGATCTCCCCAATGGGAATCAACCAAATTGTGGTTAGGTATTTTTTAAAGTTTAATTGCATCAATCAATCATTAAATATCTTGCATAAAAACATTAATATATTTATAATCTTTATTTCTCTGTGCCTAAAAAGGCTTTCTTATAAACACTGGTTTTCATGGCAACAAATATATTGCCATCCTTTTCGTTTTGTTTAAAAAGACAGGGACAAAAGTTAACAAGTCAAGCGATAAATTCCTTTGAAGTTTAATATTGCACACTCTCCAAAATTGTGTCATTTTAATCCAAGATGATAAAAAGATAAGATTGATGAGATCTTACGTAACCATTCCCCTTCGCAGCGACATTCCCCTCTCCCCCACTCCGCGTAATCTTACGAAAACTTCGTGAATTGATTATTATAAAATTCACAATCTTTCTATCTTTGTTCTTACTAATATTATAAATGCATATGGTTAGATAGATGTATGTTTATTTGAAGGTATCTCTAGTACGGCTGAATGGATCTCTTTAAAATTTGAATTACATATAGAACATAGTCTGGAAGAACACATAGGGTACTAATTATGTTTTTTTTATTCTGTGCGGACGGAGTCGCGGGCAACAGCTATGAATATGAAAGTATAATAAATCATTCGTTGAATTTATTGATAATGAAAACTTAATGACAACAACCTTCATAGAGTTTACAATTTCTCGGAAAGAAACTCGTCTGATCGTATACTTCCCGATACTTATATGGTTGTCTTAATAAAAATGTTAATAGATGTAAGTTGGATAAAAAATGATGATTTGTCTGGGAAATGTTGTGATATCACTTTCTTTTTAAATCTAGTTTGCAATGAAATATCTTTAAATGTCCACTGTGGTCACGTCTATGGAAAAAATAGTTTTTTTTTATATCATAAAGTGGCAAACGAGCGAGCGGTCACCTGAAATCGCTGAAATAGCGAAGCGACCGTTGGCCATAGACATACGCAATTGCATATGCGTTGCCTACCTTTGATCGAAGGAGGAGAGGATGCACAGAAATAAAATATTTTCCCTTTCCATGCATCCTCTCATCCGGAAAGTCCACTTCCACTTCCCATCCCTTCCTTATAAGAAAAAGGGTGGGAAGGGAAAGAGGACTAATTTTGGCCTCCGGGACGCACACTTATCAGACGAAACGCGGAATTGCTTTCACTTCACGCCTGTCTTCTGTGTGGTCGTGGTATTTCACTGGACGAGCCGGGCCGATTCGTGCGAAGATGTTAAAGCGGGCTCTACCACTGTTAAAAAGTTTTTAAATATATTTGTTTTTCGACAGTAGAGACGTCTAATTAACATGATTTCCAAACAGTATAAAAGACAAATGAATTAGGCTATCTAAACTTATAAAGAGGAAAGATTTATTTTGTTTGTTTGCATTGAAGGCTCCTATACTACTGAACGTATTTGAAAAATTCTTTAACACCGCACGGTCGAAGTTGCTGGCTACTGCCAACTTATCTTACTAATATTATAAATGCGAATGTTTAGATGATGGATGTTTGTTTGAAGGTATCTACAGAAAGGCTGAAATTTGGCATACATATAGAACATAGTCTGGATGAACACTAACTACTAGTTATGTTTTTTTTAATTTCGCGAGAACGGAGTCGCGGCCGACAGCTTTTGTCTAATATCATATAATACTTTTATTTTAACCTTTAAAAAACAAACGATAAATAATTCTTAAAAGTAAAATAATAAAGCCAAAATTGTATCACAAATAAATTCTAACTGGAAATTACTTTCTGATGGAAATTTGTACAATTTCTATTTAAGATAAAACGTATTTCAAATTGTACCGCCAGTTGCGGACTCATTGAATATTAAACAAGCCATCTTAATGAGAAGGAATTCCAGACGTCATTGTTCACAAATGAACACAAAATAATAATAAATTATTACATAATACAAAATATTCTACTGCTAGCTATCGCGACTACATACGCACCGAATTAAAAAAACTTAATTAATAGCCTATGTGTTCTTCCAGACTATGTTCTACATCTGTGCCAAATTTTAGCAAGATCCATGCAGTCGTTCTGGAGATACCTTTTAACAAACATACATCCAAACATTCCCATTTATAATATTACTAGCTGTCGCCCGTAACTCCGTCTATGTGTTCTTACAGACTGTTTTATATCTATGCTAAATTTCAGCAAAATCCATACAGCCGTCATAGAGATACCTTCTAACAAACATCCATCTATCTAAACATTTGCATTTATAATATTAATACTTATAATTGTTTTTACATTTCCTTTAAGCCATATTTTCTCTTCTCTCAGTTGTATGAACCATGACCTAATACAATTATCTTTTTTTCGCTCTATATGGAAGGCTATCAAGTCATCCTTCTCGATATATATCCTTCGACATTTTTGTCACTAATGTTCGTCTTTATCGTATCACTTTACGTTCAATCCAACTTGTAGTAAGCCTACACCTACCGATGTGATTCTATGATCTAAAGATATGATTAAAATTGGAGTGTCTGTATGTAATAACAAATAAATTATCATTTGTTTCGCGAACATGTGCTTTAAAATTTTTGTTTGTCTACCTGTCCGCAAGTCTTGGTCTGTTTCGGGTAATCTCTGGATTGGACCGATTTTGACGGAGTCTAAGCAAAATATTAATTCCTGTATTACTCCAAAAAATGCTTAGACACTTTCTTTTTTATAACAGAAGGGGGCAAACGAGCAGCAGGAACACCGAGTTGTTCAACGACGCTCATGAACATCAGCAACACCAGAGGAACCGCAGATGCGTCGCGTTGATAAGCTCGCTTCTTGAAGGACCCTAAGTCGTAGCGGTTTGGAAATACCGCCGAGAAATACCAAATTAAACACCTGTTTTAACCCTTTGAACGCCGATGATTGATATAGACGTCATCATGGTTATGGTAAAAAGGATATGTTTAACCTTAAATATGAATCATATTTTGGTGTTTATTTGTCAAGATCGAATTTCGGTAGAAAAATTATGATTTCTGCTAATGTCTAATAACAGCATGCAATAAAAGGGTCGACATATATTTAAGCTAAAATGTAATTGAACGTTGTCCAGGTTTTTATAATTAGGTTTTAAAAAATCATCCGACAAAGTATGGCGTTGTAACATCTTATAAAACAAGAGATGAAACCCTATAACATATAAAAATATACAGAAATAAAAAAAATAGATAAAGAATTTTATTAAATGTAAATGTTTCACTTTTCTTGAATTTCAAAATGATTTTATATGTTCTGACTAGCTGCGGCACGCGACTCCGTCCGCGCGGAATTAAAGAAAACTATTGGTCGCAGCGTATTGTTATATAGCCTAAAGCCTTCCTTTATAAATGGACTATCCAACAAAAAAAGAATTTTTCAAATCGGACCAGTAGTTCCTGAGATTAGCGCGTTTAAACAAACAAGCAAACTCTTCCGCTTTATAATATTAGTATAGATTAATAAACGATTTTAAAAATTGTTGAAAATAATTAGTAAAATGCTATAAATAAAATAAAATGCTTCAGTAATAGAACATAAAAATAAAACTAAAAATTATGTTTTAAAAAATATTTCAACAAAGAACTGTGTAATTTTCGCTTATAAATAAAAATTCCGTATTCATAAAACATTTTCATTTAAACCAACTTCCATTACAAATATCAACAAACAAAAAATATAAAACACGTTTTAATTAAAAAATATTTTACATACCGTTCAAATATCGTTCAATTTTTCACAAACCCCTCGGGTGTTGAACATTCAAATCCAAACTGTTTAACCTTTAAACTTGAACAACACAAAACACACACTCCCAAAAAAATTACGTACTAAAATTCGTTCGTAAAATCGTAACGTAAATAGCTCACTAACACAACCGTTCTCTTAGACGGTCAGAATCAAACTGATCGGGGGGGTGCGGTTAAAGCTCAAAGCTTTATGGAATATTCTTCTTATTACTCTAGTATGTTGCAACAGGACCGCCTTTACCTTAATAAAAGCCTACACATGTCACATTAAATCCCACGCTAAATGTCTAAATCAAATAACATTAAAAGTTCCGTTTTGAACTTTCAATTCAATAGTTGAAAAGCTCAAAATACAACTCTTAGCCTTTTATCTCATGTACAAAGTAATAGTTAAATTAAGAGATTTTCATCTAGAATAGAAACTAAATTACGTTTAAGTATTTTAAAGCCTTTTAGACGTAAGTTTGTAAAGTATGAAAACATAAATATTTAACCATCAACAATAGTTGTATAAAGAGACCTATTTAAACAGATTACAAATAATTTAAGTAACCATTAAATAGCAGATATATTATAGTGAAATGAAATTATCTCTACGTTTGTCCAGACAAATGAAATGTCAATTTTCATGATCTAAAAATGGTACAACTAACGCCATCTATCGTAAAATTGATGTTTTATCATAAAAATACCACACCAAGTTATTTGGAAAATATAACATTACATAGATCGACGTCTTATATAAATATTTCTGGTTATATATTATTTTATTATGTACTCTGTCACTCGTGACTTCGTCGTTGCGGTATTAAAAAATATTACTAAGTAGCCTATGTGTTCTTCCGGACAATATTTTACATCCATGCCTAATTTTATCTAGATGTTGAGCCATTCTTTAAATTACCTTCCAAAAAACATCTATCTATTTATATATGCAAACATTCGCATTTATAATATTAGTAAGATGAATTCAGAAACGATAATCTCCTTAGATATTCCGTAAGCAACACAAAACACTAACTCAACAAATATCTGACTGAAACCGTCCTAGCTGTGGACCAGTGAAATGTAGCCAAGTGTGTGTTCAGAATTCTAATGATGTATTCCGAATTTATTTCCTTTAGTTGAAATTTTATTTTTACTACTTAAAAATTGCATATTCTCTGTTCTCTGTTTCTCTCTAATATTATAAATGCGAATATTTGGATCGATGGATGTTTGTTTGATGATATCTCCAAAAAGACTGAACAGATCTCGCTGAAATTTGACATACATATAGAACATAGTCTGGAAGAACACACAATAGGCGACTAATTAATATTTTTAGTACCTCCCCGACGGAGTCGCGAGCGACAACTAGTTTGCTATAAAGCAATCAAATCAGGAAAATGTATTTTATAAAATAAGTAACAATTTTTTCGAAGATTTTTTTGGTCACTTACTACCTTAATTGGCTTGATATTTCATTAAAATTTTAAAAACTTATATTCAAAGATAATTTAAACAGTAATTTATTTATTAGACTAATTGTCGCCCACGATGTCCTGAACGGAATTAAAAAAAAAACTTAATTAGTAGCCTATATGTTCTTCCAGACTATGTTCTATATGTATTTCAAAATTTCATCGAGATCAGTTCAGCAGTTTAGGAGATACCTTCAAACAAACATCCATCCATCAAAACATTCGCATTTATAATATTAGTAAGAAGTAATAACCTATCCACAGTCTTCTAGTTTATCATATTATTTAAAATACGCTGCACTAAACAAAACATTTACAGACAATTTTTTCGCCGATCTTTACTTTAGCTGTTAAAAGGTTTTCTCAAACTAAAAAACAAAACAATTCAGCTCCGGTTTAACGAGATTAAGTCGAAGTTGTTAATACTTGGAACATTGGAGGCTTGCCAACTTAGACCTCGGGACTATGTCTCAATTAATGCATGTAAAGTTCAAATTCGAATTGACTTAATTGGACGTCTTTTGGTCGAACAATGGATAGATTTACAATAATCGAGGTCTTCTGTTAATGTACTAGATCCTGCATATGATTTTAGCTTAAAATAACTTTGAAAACTCGAACTTTGGAACATAATTCTCACATTCTTAAATACGTGAAAATTATTTTTACTTAATTTTAGGTTATATTTTTTAACTCTCTATCGCATTTAAGTAACTAGATTCATCTTTTACTTATTCGCTAACAATATATTGCATTTGATTTGTTTTAACGTAACAAAAGAAAACAAATTATTAACTTTTTTTATAATCGAAAAGTACACAATGTTTTCGTACGAATAATTCAGTAGTGGAAAGCCACAGTTAATTCCATCTTATAATCCAAGTCATGTAAAAGACGGCTCTCCCTTTTATTAAAATCTATCTAAAGTACGTAAATATTAGACGTTTAACTAAGTCTGTCTGGAAATTTCCATTTGAGCACTTCATGAAGGAGACTTAAAGGTCCTACGTAGAATTAAATTGTCTAGATGTGTCAACTACAGCAATACAAGTTTGATATTTTCACTTTCATTTAGATATTAAAAGATTTTAGTATTCATTTCGATCTGCATACTAGCAAAAAGGTATTACCTAATCAAATTCAGGAGATTAATAAAAAAGAAAACATATCTTATCTTATATCTTTAAATAAACAATTCTTGTATATATATATTGGAATCTCGGAATCGGCTCCAACGATTTTCATAAAATTTAGTATATAGGGGGTTTCGGGGGCGATAAATCGATCTAGCTAGGAATCATTTTTTACAAAATGTCATTTTGTTCGTGTTTTATCGATAATCAACTTAAACATAAACTTAACTTTTTCTATCGGTAAGATCGAAAAATATTATTCATATTTCATCATTTTATTAATAATTCCAAATAACACAATTAAAAAAAATACCGAGCAAAGCTCGGTATTCCAGGTCCTTTTTTTTTAAATAACCAAAATTTAAGTAGCAAAAAACACACATTAAAACAAATTAAGAAAAAAAACACTACAAGAAAATACTGTGTTTTAATCAACATCCAAAAGGATGTTCTCATTTCATCTGTATCTTTAATTACCTCGTTATATCAAATGTAGCAACAATTACATTTTCAAGATTTAAAAAACATTTTATTAAAATGTGCTGGTCAATTTAACACAAACTTATATATAAATTGCTCCTTCCATTTATTTTACCTCAACGTTTATGATGATCTCACACTTTTCGCACATATTTCTTATCTCGCAGCATAAAAATGGCTTATACTGACAAAGTAACACCACCCCCCTACCTTTTACCCCCTCCCCCTTCCAATATTTCAATCTAATAACACAAGGATTAATTTTCTATATAATGTAGATGCTTTAGTTATGTAATACATAAACAATTAGCTGTCATCCACGACTAACGTCCACGTTTAATTAAAAAAGAAATTAATAAGTAGCCTATGTGTTCTTACAGACTATGTTCTACATCTATGCCAAATTACATATAGATCCATACAGCCATTCTGGAGATATCTTATAACAAACATACATCCATCCAAACTTCGTACACGTGCTGTACATATATGCGTTTTGCTTAACAAATACATTACTCTTTCTGATTTATCATTCGATCCATTGATTAAAAATAAAAATCTATTAAATACTTTTTAAATTTATTACAGACAAACTCTTAGTTTAATCTGTTTAAAAATAAACTTTATTTAGAAGAGAAAACGTAACAACAAAGAAGTTTAAGATCATTCTTTATAACAAAGCAGTGAACAAAGAATCTTACGTGTTGTACGTGCAATAAGAAAACGCATACAAAGTACGAGTCGAGAAGTTCACGTAATGACGCAAGGTTTATTGTCGGTAGTCCTAACTACGGATATACAGAGCTTGTCCAGTGTTGACGACACAGAATATGTCGGCTTATACTGACACGATGTTGGAGTTTTTAATTTAAAAATTCATAAGAAGCGCATTCCCTCTGTGGTCTAGAAATATTATATTATTATTTTGTTAATTTATCGATGGGTTATCGACATTTATCCGTCATTTGCACAGGCGATTTGTTGGCTGCTCTCTACCGACGAACGCTTTGCAATCACTCTTGTCCCTTTCGCCCAACGCAAAATTTACAAGCCTCGCCTTTAAGGTTTAAACGCGAATAATTAACAAGGCTAATTGAAGCATCAAACTGGTACTGACTGCCATGTTTTTTTTAATCAGTGACCAGTTTGTCTTGTGTCGACAGACTATGTACAACAGCGTTAGTAAGTACAGACCTGCAAACACTTATAAACACTCAAAACACGTCGGAGTGTCTGTACCTTCGTGTAGGAGCGCGTATCGCGCATTTCTTTACGGCGTGAGAGCGGCCGCAAGCACTACGTAAGCGAACCAACGACGTCGCCTTTCATACCACTGAAAAAAAATGTGGTACAAGGCAAACGCGAACGCACAAATACCTAGAAGAGATACTAATGTCGGCAGAACGCTGGACAGAAAGAGGCGCCACAGGTCTGTGAATTACAGTCTCATGTATCCATGTTAACCATACCCCTCCCCCTAACCCCAAGAAATAGTAAACAATAGGGGGTGCGGGGGAAATGCCACCATGGTTGCATAAAAATCGGCGTAAAAAGTACTATTAGCTATTTATTCCTTTAGAAATCGATTTGCAAATGAAATCTTCGTTTTCAAACTGATAGAGACCTAAGATCAAGTAATATTCCTTACAAGTATGTGATAATTTAGCGTTTAATTGTTCTTGTAGCAAACCAATTTAAATGCTTTAAACGTTTAAACTGACTATTTCCAAAAATAATTACCGAATTTGAGCTTTAAACAAGACCACTTACTACATTAGTATACGAATATTAAACAATTAAAATGAATGTGAATGAATAAATAATTATTAAAGATATTGCTTCTATATTCAATAAATTAAATATAACCCGGACAATTAATCTCATTTATACTAGCTGTCGCCAGCGACTCCGTCCGCAAGTAATTAAAAAATCTTTATTTCTCTTCTGACAATACCTTCTAATAGACATCCATCCAAACATTCGCATATTAGTAACACTAGTTATTAAATATATTTGTCGCTTTCTCTTCTAACTTATGTTTCGTATATTTTCACATAACCTGAAAGTTGTGTACACGAACTATTCAGCGCGGCAGACAGGGGGACTAATGCGCTTCTACGTACTTACAACTACATTCTGCAACAACATTTATGTTTATACTGCTGCTAGAAATTGAAATATCTTTTTATAACGTACAACAAACATATCTTTATTGTTATGTTACATGTATTTTTATATCAAACAAGCTATAACCCGCGACGTATCCGTGTGAAATTAAAAAGGAACTTTAGTAAGTTATGTGTTCTTCCAGACGATGTTCTCTATGTCGAATTTAATCAAGATTCGGTTAGCAGTTGGGGTGATACCTTTCATCCATACATACATCCAGCATTTATAATATTAGTAAGATAGCTGAAAATAAATAATTTCCGCAAAATCCCATCTAACACTTAGTAAGACTTAAAAGTCAAAGAAATAGATGAAAAAGCTTTACTCTTAAAATATTAAATATACTAACAAACTCAAGCTTGTTTAAGGAAGTTACTTATTGTAAATTTAGAATGAGAAATCTACACTAAGGGGCTTAGTAACCATTAAACATCTCTGAATGTGGCATATAGTCATAGACGTAGTAAAAACTTTTTTATTACGTCTATGCATAGAACAATAACCTCAAAGTTTTCATTGTCTATAGTCTACCATCAAAACTGCATCATAGTTTAATCTATGGTTGTTTACTTTTCATCTAAAGCCCGTTGCACATTTCAAAGATGGCGGCGCGGTTTAAATTGAATACGCGGCGTTAATCTAAAATGTAAGACATTTAAAAGACAGGATCTGGAAATCAATCCCATCTGTCAAATAAAAAAAAAATAACTCTTAACCTTGCTTAATTGTGTACTCGTTTTGTTTGAGTAAGTTTTTGAGTTACTGTAAACGTTTGCAAAGACTTGTCATTTTTACCTCAACTCTGCGAACTAAGTACAACGACAGAAAAGGCAAAGGCTGCAAGTTAATGCTTAGTCCGTTTCTCTATAATCATAGTATAATACAATTGTTCAACGCAGATGTTCTAAGAACAACGTCTTAAACAAACTATGTAGTCAAACGGAACCTTCACAAGGCGACGCCGTCCTGTTTACACATTTCGCGTCAGTTGACTTGGATTAGGTCTTTAAAGGCAAACGTAAACATTTGAACAAAGTGATAGGACGCGTATTTATTTAACACAAGTTTATTGTTTGTAGCTTGTAAGTCAATGTACTGACAGACGTGTTATTTAATGGTATCATATAAATTAAGCTGGTATTGTCTCGTATTTTGATAGTTTTAAGTTGTTTGTTTTAGCTTGATTAAACTTTAATGTAAACGGGAAGTGTTTAAGGACGTATTTTAAACATAGACAATAGTGGAGAAAGTGACAGTGACGTATAAAAGACATATGTTTCGGTATTAAATCGACTTTCGAATGATTGATGCAGAAACTCGTAGTTAAGCTTTTTTAAACTTTACATACAAAGTCAAAATCAATAGATTGGAATTAAACTATTTTACATTCTGCTTGGTACGGAAGGACAATGAAGAAAATTGAGTGCCAGTTTTTTTTTAGATAGAAGAGGGCAAGTGACATCTTAATGTCAAAAACACTGCCCAATAAAACTCCAATACCAATGGAATTGCCCACCCTGCGATCTAAACAAGTATTTATATTAAAATAGGTTTAAATTCTTTTTAAAACGCAGCAAACAAATTACGTGTAATAGTCAGAATTAAAACGGACACCATAAACAAAACGATCAAGAGGTAATAAAAAATCGTTACAATGTTTATGGTAAACGAAACAGATACAAAAAGTTCGTGGAATTATGGTCCTGTTGTTATTCGTCACTGCGAAAGAAAAGCAGACATTTTGTGTATAAATAAAACGGGTACAAATTTCTTTGGAATAAAATAAAAACAGAAACAGAGTCTATCATCTCCCCTGAGGGAGATGATAGACTGAGAATGGCTATTTACTTTTGCTATTCATCCTCTCCCCGGATATATCCAAGATGATTCCTTTTCTAATAGAGAATGGGAAGGAAAAAAGAACTAAAAGGCATTCCGTGTACAATCATGACATGGAAATACTTTTACTTGGAGCGTGCCTTCAATGTGGTCGTTATAGTCATTGATAACTCAACTTAACTTGACTTGCAGATCCGATCAATGTTTGCTTATGGAAAACAGCTCAGTGAACTGATTTGTAGCTGAGCTCAATTTGTAAGCGATGTTAAGCGCGGCATCTTTTATAACGAACAGCACATGCGGTATAGCTCTGTGACTAGCAGGCTGGATGTCGCCTCGTCGGTTACATCGTATTGAGCCGTGAACAACTACTTTATTTCACCCACAGCTCAACGGTTCGAAATTATCTGACTTGATTTTTTGATCCAGATCAATTGATTTACACGCGTCTCTTGGTCGAACCACTTTAAAGTTTTGGTACGTGTGTTTTCTATTGTTAGGAAGAAAATCGAACACTCTGTACTGTCACAACACTAGTCTTATCAAAATATTGACGTCTATGTCCCCTCACTAATGATTCTGACACCTGACTTGGTAATGTAAGCGCGCCATTCGCTCCAAAGGATTGTTATTAATAAATGTCTAAAACCATAGAGAAATTCTAAAGAGTTTCATTTAAAAAATTATCCTTTAGAGCTTTTAAAAAGACATAAATGCGAATATTTGTGACATATTTAAGTATCAAGTATGAAGTTACTTCCCCACAGCTATTTTACTAAGTTGTGTTTTACGACTCTCCCGGGATAGAGTTGCTCGGGTAATCCATTTCTAAGACAATCCCCTTGTCCGCTAAAATAACTTACACTCATTAAATATTTATAACCAACGACAAGTCGGTCATATTTCTCTATTAGTTTGTAAAATGGAAAACATAAGCTATTTCCTAAAGAAGACGGCAATATTTTCCCGCGTAGTTTTGAAATAACAATTAATCAGATCTGTCAAAAAGTCTATTTTTGAAGTCAGAGAATCAGATTAAAAATAAATATCTACTTCTATGTGCAATTATTTGCGATTTTAGTATTGTGACGTGATATAAATCATATTATTTGTGGAGTTGAAATGAATTAAATAAAAATTCATGGTCTGCCTATCGCTCTGATAGACTATGATATATTAATTTTTATTTACGTCAATCAACATAGTAAAGATAATGACATTTACAATATCCTGATGGTCATTATAAGAAGAGATTTCCTTGAAATTCGCACAATACAGTCTCGCAAAAACAACCCCCAACATCGGCCTGTTTGACATTTAAAGCCGCCAACACAAGCGAACCGTGACTAAAAGGGGTGGCCCTTTTGTGATCCTTTTAATTCCGACCCCCCTCAGCTACGGAACCTTATTAACATCAAATTGCGACGACAAATTAACAATACACGGCCCCGAAACATTTCCACGGATAATTTCGCTTCAATTATTCTGTCAACCCTTTTTTATATGTAGTACCTATGTTTAATTACTTTATTAAAGTTTGGTTTTATACTTCATTTTGTTTGAGGACTTTATTTTATTTTCTTATTCATTGAAGGGTAGATTTTCATGGATGTCTGTTTCATTAGACCTCTATTCTTTCCATAATGTCGTAGACGATTACGGAAAGAACGACGAAATCGGGTTATTATTTTTTTATTCACTTAATATCTTTAATTCACTGCCGAATCTTACTAATATTAGAAATGCAAATGTTTGGATGTATAGATGGATGTTTGTTCGTAGGTATCTCCAGATCTCTATGAAATTTGGCACAAATGTACAAATTAATTTGGAAGAACACGTAGGCTTCTAATTTTTTTATACCATGCGGACAAAGCCGCGGGCGAAAGCTAGTAAAACATATGTTTGAAATTCTTAGTTTTTCAAAGAGAAAAAACAGACGGTCGTGATTTTATATTTAGGTAGTAAAAATTTAATGAAAGCATACAAAATAAAACAAAAAAGGTTAGATTTTTATTTTTTTATCTATGACATTTTCAGTACAAAGATTGCACAAAGACATACACATGCACAGTGACATTTTAGCCTTAGTCCTGTCATTTAATCACACACAACATATTATGCAACAAAAACATTCGCTTAACAATTAAGAAAAAATAAAAGTATGAAGAAAATTTCAACAATACAATACTTTGATAGCTATAAAATTGTCTCTGGATTATTGTTAATTAATATTATTGTATTAAATTTCAAATTCAAAGACAATTAATCAAGAATAGTAATAACTTAAGCAATCAAATATTTCTATAGCTTATTCAAAATCAACAACTATTCAAAAAAACACCACACAAACTTTATAAATTAACAACAAAAAAATTTTGTATGGTTTCACACAACAACCATACAAAACCCACACACTAAAGTTTTTTTCTTCACAAAATTAAAATTTACAAATATTATCTTGTAACTGTACCAATTAAGCTCTAGGTTTGTATAAATATGCTTTATAACAATAATCAAATGGTGGATTTAACCCACAACCATGTATCTGGTCAGCATTGAATAGGGCCGTCCAGGGCACCGGACATAAGAGGGCGGTTAGATTAAGATATAAATGGATCCCCTGTGTTGCCCGCTAAGACCCTATATCCTTTCTTTTTATTTCTTATAAGAGAAGGGGGAAACCAGCAGCATGAACACCGAGGTGTTCATCTATGCCCATCTATGTAGACTGTAGCCTATCTTTGAGTCTCAGTAATCTTTTATACATGCTGATTTTGTTCACTGGAAAACTGCACTTGGGTTCTTCTTCCTATAAAAATGAAATTAATTATTTTTAATTAAATTTAAATAAGTCTACATACAATTGCTCTGATTGTCATCATCATCAGTTCACTACATATCCCCACCAAGGGGCTTGGAGCCTACCCTAATTTAGGGATGACTAGGCCATAGTCAACCACGCTGGCCAAGTGCGGGTTGGTTGACTTCATATATATCTTTGAATTTCTTCTCAAATATGAGCAGGTTGCATCACAATGTCTAACTTCACTGTAACAATGTCGGATAAATGTACATATGTAAGCAGAAATCGAAAAACACATTGGTACATGGGGGAATTCAAACCCAGGACCTGCAGATTGCAAGTCAAGTGCTTGACCCTGAGCCACCGATGCTGTGATTATACTTTGACCTAATTTGCATTGAAAGACTGATCTAGTAATATTTTTCTAAGGATTAAATATAACTTACATGAGGAAAAAAGTTGTACTCCACAAGAATAATCTCAAAGAATGTAGATGCTACTATCAAAGGTCCATTTTTCCTTTCACAAACATCCAATTGCACAGCAAATTTTCCTTCAGGAAAAATTGTCAATGTCTCAAATATAGGTCTAGACATTCTTCCTTTTTTTTGACTAGATAAACGGTACAATAGTAACTCACCAGCTCTTGTTGCTATAAGGACTATATCCGCGTAAAAAAATAAAGCTGTTATCGGTGGAAATTCTAAATATAAATGATGATACAGATCTGTATCCAATTTAAATATGTGACGAGAATAACAGACAAAATTACGGTCATTTATTGCATAAATATTCCTCAAATGCTTTACCCATTCTATCGGACAGTTTATCAACTTTTCAGATATATTGTCTTTAGTGATATTTATAATTCTGCCACATGTTGTGAACAAATGTAGTATCCTACCACAATATTGGATTTCTTTTATACTATAGTTGCAATGTAATAGCAAATTTGATGATAAATTTGGTGATGTCAAATCACATTTATATACATCTCTACTTTTATAATAATACAATTCATCTCCGGCAAGCACAAAATTATCTGCCTTAAAAAACTCTTCTGTGGTATTATTGGAATCAACACATTTTTGTACATATAATCCTGATTTTGTAAGAATAACTGTTATATTATCGTTATTAGCTATTTTACTGCAAGTTACATCAGAAATTGCAACAGGAATGTACTTGAGTGTACTTATATCGTAGAAAACAACGCCCCTTGCGTCCTTCAACGGTAACACTCCATAATCAATTTCGAGTACGTGTGATTTATCGTGTAGAGAAAATTTGTAAAATTCCCGCACTTTTTTATCATATTTTGTAATATTCAGCCATAATTTAAGGTTCTTATACACATGATACCATCGGCAATCGTTCCCAGCTTTTCGCTTAGCTATTTGAGAGGAATATTTGAATTCTTTTCGACACATTTCATGCCATATTTGATCGCTTCCATCGATTGAATCTCTCCATCTTTTACACACTCTTCTGCATTTCCCAACAGATATACCATCGATTTTTATTAAAATTTCAATAAATATTTCTAATGGTAAATCGTTTATTTGGATTTTCTCCTCCATTTAAACGTCTTGCTACTTTACGTAACTTATTTTAGCATCTGTAAGAGAAACAAATAATAAATAAAGAAAAACCAATCGAAATACAAGTACAATTTAAAATCATGTTACCTAAAAACCTTTTGAAAAATTATAAAAAAAAATGTAAACAAATAAAAGGTCTTGTGACTTGACCACAGACAAATCCATTTTGACAATTGACATTTTAAACAACTACCATAGATAAAGAAAGCGATGAAAATCAATATGTAAGAAAAATATTATGCATATTTCATAACTATTTGTGGATGTTGTATGTATTTGTAAATAATTTTATGGAGAATTGTTACTGCAGACCAAATCTATACGATATATAGATTAGATCTTTGTTTCATTCCCTTGTTTTCTAACTATAATCCGTCCAGTCCTTCCCTTACTATTGGAAGTCGTAACGGAACGCTTAGACCTTCAATTTTTGACGTTTTAGTCACTGTACCGTATTGCACTATATTGAACTTTAAGCTTAAGATAAATAAGCTTACCATTCGTTATTTTTTCTCTTCTCGCCCTTTGATATAGAAAAAAATAAAAGCCTAAATATTACAATAAGATCTTTAATATGCACTTACTACTATTACAATTACTACACACATAATTATGAAGCCGTCCTACAAAGCAGCGTAAAAATATAACAATGACTTGTTGGAAAAACTTCCTTAGTAAATAGTAATAGAAGGTCTATTTTTCCGTAAAAGTATGCATAATATTAAAAAGTTAATATTATTAAAATAATAAAGAAAACAATATACAATAAAATACTCTTAAATGATAATGATAAATAAGTCTTTTAAATCAGGAAAGCCATTGAGGCTGCAGATCACAACGAAACAAAAATACATACACATTTTATATGGGCGTGGCCGAAGGAAGGAAGCAGCTACCTTGATCATCGGTTGGCGACGCCCTTGACAATTTATAAGTATGTATATTATCAAATATAGGCTTCCTCGCAAAGCACTAAATTACATATATCTAAGCTAGAACTAGTAGTCTAAGATAAAAAATGAATTTGTTATAAGTTAGGTTAAACATTTATATGGTAGTTAAATAGACAGATACAACCCAGATTTATTTATCATATTGCATAGATTTTAGCCAAAAATGTTACATACACCACTTTAACTCCAAGTTAGGGATATAATAAAATATGTACATTTATAAATCCTCCATTACTGGAGGTTGACCGGCAGCTCAGCAAATCCATCCCCGTCCTGTGCCAAGCAAAAAAGTTATTCAACTTTGGCAATATGGTCCATTCCCTGATGTTTTTTTACCATGTCTTTCTTTTCCTTCCAACTCATCTTCTGCCTACGATTTTGTCCATCATCATGACTTAAAGAAGTTCATCACTACACACACAATACATAGTGACAAGAATCTAAACTACATGACATTACAACATTTAAGACAAAGTATTAAAAATGTTTTCAGATTTCTTAGCGACACTTAAGAGTTGCTGCGTAGAACACAATGTTTGATGTAATGCGATGCGGGGAGAGACTACCTTTATGACCTTGGCCCGCCAAGATATTAATTGCATTTTACATTATAAATTAAAAATAATAAAATATTTCCGATAAAACACATTTCTGACACAACTATGTAACATTTACTCTTATTTAGAATATGACTTGATTTTATCTCACAATTATACAAAATAATTTTTTAAAATTTAATATTGTAACGATTTGACAAAGTAAATTAAAAAAATTAATATCGTAATGGCCACTGTACAGAATTTAATGTGTCTCTGTTGGCGTTGGATTTAACGTAAGTTTCTGAAACCGATATTTCCATTTAAAACATAATGTTATCTCTGTTTTGTCAAAGATAATAACGCAATGTGGTCTTCGATTAATGACAATATATTTTATACAAAGATTTTGGTCTCAGAAACTCACGGTTAGAATTGTAGCGGTCAGTCTATCTTTGTTTATGCCTCTTCATCAAGTTTTTTAGCATACTTAGACTTCATCCTTTCTTGAATTCTTTGCAACCTTTTTAGTATATCGTTTTTTTCCTTCGACATACCTTTGGGTTTATCTTCCTGTAAGAGACAAGAAAATTATAAAATACATTATATCTTACTAATATTTTAAATTCAAAATATTAGATGGTTCGATGGATGGATGTTTGTTAAAAAGTATCTCCTGAACAGCTAAATGGACCTTGCTGGTATTTGGAATAGTAATGTAGAACATAGTCTGGAAGAACACACAGACAATGTATTGAGTTGTTTTAGTAATAAAATTTGCAGGAAATAGCTTTTCCTTCTTGAATTATAATCATTCTTCCCTTTTTCACACAGAAATATTATTTCCTTAATATTTGATTTAGTTACTTACATGCAGCAACAAGTTATACTCCACCAATATAACATCTCTTACTGTAAATATAACAATAAGAGGTCCACATTTCCTTTCACAAACACAAATTTTAACTGCATATTTGCGACTCGGCAGTTGTGCTATCTTTTCAAATTGTTGTTCACGAACTGAATCCTTTAATTGTGACATCCGAGATAACAATATTTGTCCACTTTTTCTTCCAATAATGATAATATCAGCATAGAAGCACACTGCGCTAATTTGTGGACCCGATGCGAACATGGAAAACATTGTCTGCATGTTAGTTTTATGCATATTATGAGAATATGAGATGATATTGTATTTATTCACAGAGTGAACATCACACAAATAGTGTAGCCATTTAACAGGGGCATTTATCTTTGTTTCTGTGACCTCGTTATCATTGGTAATACTTATAGCTTTGTGGCATATAGTAAATAAATATAACACATTGTCACAGTATACTATCTCTTTGAATACATATTTGCGACTAATTATTAACTTTGGTGTAATCGTCTCCGATGTAAGATCACATTGGAATACATCTTTGTTGTTGTAAAAGTATAATTGTTTATCACACAATACAAAATTCTCCGCCTCAAACAATTCTTCTGTTGGATTAGAAGAATCAGGGGATTTTTGTACATACAACTTGTTCTTTGTCAAGTAAACAGTCACAATATCATTATGGGAAATTTTTTTACATTCAATATCTTTGATTACTATTGGCATGACCTCAAGGGTGGCTAAATCGTAGAAAGATACATCACTGTATATTTTCACTGGGAGTACACCATAATCAGGAACAATAATTGGTTCAAATTCAGAACAAACCATTGAACAAAGCACATGTATATTGTACTCATATTCTTTTATATTTGACCAAACTGCTAGGTTCAAATATACATGACACCATTCGATCTCACCTTTGGCTCTACTTTTGATCAATGGAGTCAAAGGTTCGAATTCAATTTCACAAATTTTACCCCATATTATCTCATTTTCATCAATAATATTTTTCCATTTTTTACAAACGCTTCGGCACGTTACAACTGTCCCTATATCCGTTCTTACTAGTATTTCCAAAAATATTTCTAATGGTAAATCATTTATTCTCATTTCTTTAGCCATTTTGAAATGAAAAATAATAAAGTGTTACGAATGCCTACAAGTAATTAATATCACTTATAAGTAATTTAGAAAAGTCAAAAATACTTGGAAACAACTTGAAAATCACATATCACATTATTTTAAATCATTGAAAGCAAATGCGCACTATATTAAATATCAATCAATATCAAATTGAAACTTCATAATCGATTTTCTTTTGGAGCGTCAAAATGACAGATGACACTGACTGACCTCTATAGACATGGAAAGGTTGCTTTTTGGAAATTACAGCTTTTATTTGTTCCGACTTAAAAGTGACTGTTAAATCTAAAAATCTAAATCTAGTTAAATCTATTCTTTTCAATCAAAGCATACCTAAATCAAATTTATAACATACAATATAAAATTCTAAAACTAATAACACCTGCTAAAATAAAAGAGAACTGTTCCAAAGATCCTCTAAAACTATTTAAACATTGTAAAGTAATTCCAATACATAAAAAAGTAGAATATAACTTATTAGTAGAACAATATTTTCGGACTGAAATTCAAATCCCAATTAATCATAAACTTACAACTAGAAGCGTAACAAATAAAAAATTGTCGACCCACGATTATATCAACGTCTATGGTTAGCGTACGTCAGAATATATAATCCCAACATTAATAAATAATTTACCTACTGATATAAAAAATAATATAAACAACAAAAACATAAAAAATTACTTAAAAATCATTATCTAAAATCCTAAGTCTAATACATTCATAACGCGTTTGTACATCCTGTATATGACGGTATGAGCGAGCTCACTAATTTGCTGTAAACAAAAAAAAAATGTAACTAACCTACCGTTTCATAGCGTAGTACCAAAGTTTCTAGACAAACCCGCAATGGGTTTATAGACACTTTTATTGTAAATTTGTATCTTATTCCTTGTTTATATAAATAAATAAAAAAAAAAAAGTGAGGCTGTAGGGGAAAATATACCAAATAATAATTTTTACTTCTTGATAAGGAAGTTCTTAGAAATTTTGCAGATTTATTTTTTTATGGTAGCATTTTAGAATCTTGATGACGGGCAATAACCAAAGAGTATATAAAATAACTATGATAATTACATGCCATGGTACTCTTGATACGGTTACGTATCAATTTTAGTTGAAACTTATAATGATCTAAAATTTCAAGAAAACAGCCAAAGAACTTGTACTTTTTTTACTTAAAGTACGAATGTTTTATTTTTAACTGTAATTAATTTCACTTCTAAACGAAGAATTGAATATTTTTAATTTTTCCTATGTAGTTATCGCCCTGGCTACACCGGTACTAAATTATCGTTGAATTTTTTGGACATGTTGTATAAAGGATAACCTGCAGATCAGTTCGGTTCACTTGTGGGAAATAGATCAGTAAACCGATTTACACTTCAGTAAAATTTGTACCTGCATTATTATTTGTGTTTCGCGCTGAGCTGCCAGTCATCGGTTAGTATGAGATAATTTGTTACGATAGAAAATTCTATCAAATATTCCTAGTGCCGAAACGAACGTTGACAATTCCGTTATTTAAAAAAAATAGTTTTTCATTTTTGCTGATCATTAGTGATGGTATAAAAAAAACAAAGATGCCAACAAACAAATTTTATTTTATTCATGAACTTTTTTATTTGGATATAGAATTATAAACATTTAGATTTAATTATTTATTTTGCGGTAACAGATTTTTAACATTAAGTACATTTACTAGTCCATAATATATTAAAAAAGACACTACCGTATACTGAAAATATAAAAAATTTAACAAATTAATTTAATATCAAGGGGAATGATTTAAAATAATTATAAATACGATTTAACAATAAATTACAACATGGAACAACGCTTAGAAATGCAGCTGTTGAGTTAATATCATAATTTGAAATTATAAATTATAAAAAAACTTTTTAATAAAACTATATAACAAGATACAAACCGACAAGGATAACTGAACCGGTGGGTATAAGACTAACTAAATTGTGCCAGTTCACTAGCGCCCCTGTCAACGTCAAAAGGTCCTCTTTGTACTGTAGCTGTCATGTGATTTTTTTTTCTTTTACATCAATTCCTATGTCTAAGTAGGTTTTATATATATTCTGACGTAACCAAGCGCGATAGCAGCGCCTCTTATCGGTTCAGATATCCTTGTTTGACTATGTTTAATTTGAGATATTTCTATATTTATACATTGTAATGTGATGATTATTATAATAATATAGGGTTGCCATTTGTAATATACCGAAATTATTTTTTTTATTTATGAATGTATCATAACATTGTACCAAATAGACATGTTCATGATTAAATTATATAGATATATATGCAACAATTGTACATCTTATATGTTGTTGTAATTTTAAATATATTAGAATAAAAATAAAACTTAACTTCATAATAATTTCTATAAAGTCCCCTTCGTTGTTTAAAAAAATGCATTAAGGAATTATTTTGTATAATTGAGCTAAAAGTTAAAAAAAATCCGATTCTACTTAATCTATTATGTATTAAGACAAGTATGTAACAAATGTGACAGTTTACTTAGTTACTATATAAAATTGTGAATTATACTTAAAATAATAGTAAAGCTTAATTTTTATTTTTTTTCAATCAATGTCATATTTCTGATTATTTTAAAACAGCTAAGAACTTTTTATAGTATAATGGTCAAAAATATAACAAAACTAAACTGCCATACACCAATAACTAGTAGACTAGAAAACAAAAAAAAATATTTAAAAAAAAATAAAATTCGCATCCTGAAATTACAAAATTACGTCAAATAAATATTCAATCTTAAAACTATTCACAAAGTATAAATGCAATACTACTGGTGCAAAAAGAATTTAACTCGCATATTTCCTCTTCCTATACGTCCCTTCCCTTCCCCACTTCCACAAGTATGGGAAAGGGAAGTTAAACTTGCCTCTGGCATTAGTTACATTGGATGTTTACCGTTAGCCTAATCGGCTTAAAAATCCATAAAATAATAGGAATTATATTAATAGATTTTTTTATTCTATGATCTCAATCGGCGCAATGGTATAAATCACATTGGGCCGATTGAATCGGCTGAACGAGAATCATCCTTTGAATTTGAACTATCTATATTATATTCATTTATTACATTAATAGATTAAAAAGAAACGTTTAGAAAGGGAACATATTTAGTTCTACACCACCCTAACTATGTTTCTTCTACAGTGACACATATTGACATCCCTTTCATTCACTTCGAAAGAACAGAGACATGTCAATGTATCATTACAGGCTAAATCTACATTTACAGTGGGTTTCTGATACCAAAATCTCCGTATAAAACATAATATTATCTCTGTTTTGTCAAAGATAATGACAGGGATGATGATATGTTTTATACAGAGATTTTGGTGTCAGAAACCAAGAGTTAGACGTGAGACCAACACAATTATCTGACCCGGTGGGCATTAAACTAAATTATGATACCTCACTAGCGCCCTTCTGTCAATGTAATTAAATGTCAAGATCCTTTTCGTATTGTTTGTCATGTTTTTTAAGTCATTTTCTATAGCTAAGTAGGTTTTATATATTTTCTGACAGAACCGCGACAGCAGCGCCTCTCACCGGGACAGATTTTTTGACTAAAAACTGCTTAAAATGAGATCTAAACATAGGAACAAACTATAAAGTATTAAAATGAAACCATTGTCCATATCCCGTGGAAAAATCACCCTTAACACAAAGTTCTAAGTATCATTTTAGCTTATCAACTATTATTGAGTATATTTGATAACACAAGCATAGCAAAACTGCCCATTATGTACAAAGTTGCTGGAATCGAAGCCAGTAGTTTGTATCTCTCTTCTGTAAAAGAAAAAAAAAATATTTATAATTCGATTAAACATTTTTTAGGTTATTTTTTAATATAGTCATAAAACAAAACTTACTGGTATGAAAAATTAACTGATTTCGAAAAAAAAAACAGCTTTTAATATAAACACTATATTACATCGTATTAACGATATATTTAGTAAAAAAAACGTCTTTTTTTGTGTCCTCTTATTTCCTCGCTTATGAATTTAAAAAATAATCTTCTTGATAATTACTTTACGTTTTCTGTACACTATTAACATAATTTAAATTACATTATTTCTAAAAAAAAAATAAAAAATCAATTGCAGTGCAGAAACGGTAACTATTCTATTATAAATTAAAGACATTTTGTGCTCAAAATAATATTTTTATTTAGATATTTAATAATTATATCTTAACATATAAAAAAATAAGAACTATTGTTTTGAAACAAAAAAAAAACTTGCCGTTATAAACCTACACAAAAACATATTTTAATCTCTATAGATTAATACACTATTATATAAATGTTTCGGCAGAAAGTGGCAGCCCATGAAAAACAATCAATATGACATTAAAGCTAATGTTGCCAGGGGAAAAAAATAATTACATTTTTTTAAAGATTTAAATAAATAATAATAAATTTAAGTACACGTAAAATACAAATTCCAATTAAATAAAATAATCCGTAATACATATAAAAATGAAGGAAACAATTAAATTTCTATTTTTTTTTTGTCTTTATGGGTCTCGGATGGAATGCCTATATGTAATCATATTATATTTAACGATATATATTTCTCATCAATGTTATATTCGATTTGATGGAAAAAAATAGTCTTTTTGTCAAAACATACTTAAAAGCAAAATAACTCTCTTGACGACAATTCTCCAAATATTAATATAAATTTCATGAAAGATTTAATCTCAAATGTAGGTTTAACAGCTGTCAAAATTAGCCTCTCAACTGTCAAAAAGCCTGACAACTATCGTTCTTTATTAAGTCTGTAGTTTAAGATGAATAAAGTCAAGCATTTACCAATAATTTTCGAAGTACATGCCGACATAATCAAGTTATTTTTGTTACATAAGCGTCGTATGCGATAGCTTATTACATATGTGCGTGAATACTTCAGGGATTTTACAAGCCGGTCTATTCAAATCTACTCCATTAGCAAAACTACTCGGAAAAGCGTTCGGATCTACGACAATCGGATTATCATCACTGTCAAATATAATCTCTGGATCATTCTCTATGATCTCCTCTATTGTCTCCCAATTTGTCAGCTTTTTCTTTGGCTGGCAACACTGACACATGCCATAGTCGCATTCCTTTTTACTCATAAAATATTCCGCGTCATCTAAAATTGTCACTTCCTCGTTTTGTACAGGTACAAAAACGGAAAATTTACGTGCGGAAAATTTTATTAACTCTTGAACAGAGTTATCGACGCCTTCATCTTTGATCGGATTGCCCAGTCTATCGTAGTCTATGCTCAGACCATCGACGAGAGAGGCTTTGCGGCTCTGTGGCGGGGAGGAGGGGACGTCGGAGCTGTGATTAAGTGTTACCATACTAGATTTTCGTTTAGCCTGACCTGTCATCGCGATGGATTTTTTGGTAGTCGCCCAGCCCAGAGAGCGCTGCACCGCCATCTTCCATTTTGTATATCTCGCGTCACGATCTGAAAAAAAAACAATAAATCCTATAATTACAGTAATTATTACTTTCTGTTTAATTTAAAAAAACAAAATAGACTGACTGAGAATGTCTAGTACTCTGATGAAGTATAAGCGCCATCTAGTGGCTGCATTTAGTAACAGAGATTTAAATTTTTCTTAAATTTAAACTAAAAAATCTGTAATGTTGTAACACTTTCATATATTATTTTAGAATATGGTCCAAAATATTTAAAAAGACAATAAAAAAAGTTACATAGAGCAAGATTTGAATTTGCAGGTCCTGGGTTCGAATCCCGCCATGTACCAATGTGTTTTTCGATTTCCGATTTACATATAATATGTACATTTATCCGACGTTCATACGGTAAAGGAAAACATCGTGATGCAACCTGCACATATATGAGAAGAAATTCAAAGATCTGTGTGAAGTCAACCAACCCGCACTTGGCCAGCAAAGTTGACTATGGCCTAGTTACCCTTAACTTAGGGTAGGCTTCGAACCCCTGAATGGAGACGTATAGTGAGGTGATGATGTCTAGTCACTGACCGTCATCCGTGGTGGTGGGCAGGAAGGTGTCATTGGGTGTGGCATGATGTCGCCACTGGTCCACTGCCCACACTCCGGTCGCGTGTCCGGCGCACACCGCCGCGCCCAGCGCTGACATGTCCCACGTGTGGGCACGCACTGAACATCATACATTTATGTTTATACAGCTGTCTCATACAGATTCATTCATATTTCATTAGAGAGAGAGAGACAGAGAGAGTGAGAGAAAGAGAGAGGGACAAGGATGGAAATTTTAACTTATTTCGTTAGTCTATAATCTAGAAATTAATCTAAATATCTAATACAAAAACGTCGATATCTGGTAAATATACGAAAACCCATTTCATTTAATTAATAGTATAATTAATTTAATTTCTAGAATTCATATAATCTACCAAATTCTACCAAAATCTACCATTTTTTACCCTAATCTACCAAATATAAATTGCTACCGAGTGTATGATATGCAATACTAACAGACAGGTATGCCGATGAGGTCTGCCTGCAGCTGCATGAGGAGATGGTTGGCAGCCATCTTGCCGTCCACGTGCAGCTTGCCCAGCGGCATGCCGCAGTCCTTGTTCATTGCTTCCAGGATATCCCTAGAAAATAAAACATTCAAGCTAATTTATCGTCGGTTTCTGAGATTAAAATCTATTTGCGATATTATTATCTCTGTTTCATCACAGATGAAATAGATGATGATTTTGGTTTCAGAAATCAACGATTAAGTTATGACTGTTTTTATACATTTTATTTCATACTCAAAGATACGACATAAGCACATAAAAAAAAGTGTCTTGACAAACAGACGGACAAACAATAAAGTGATCTTATAAGGGTTCTGTTTTTTTATTACATATTTTTTCAATTGTGGTTATAAGGTTTTTTGGTACCGTATGTCCAATATAAAATAATTTTTTAT
Organism: Papilio xuthus; assembly: GCF_000836235.2. Classification (NCBI taxonomy): domain Eukaryota; kingdom Metazoa; phylum Arthropoda; class Insecta; order Lepidoptera; family Papilionidae; genus Papilio; species Papilio xuthus. Next base: position 1,301,055 of record NW_013532866.1, on the reverse strand, counting down.
GTTTATTTTTTTGATCCTATATATATATACATTTTTTTACAATTAAAAAAAAATATGATAATGTTACCTAGTCTGGAAGCAGACAGCTTCCAAAGCCGCTCTGATGATGTGGTTCTTTGTGGTAAAAGCTGTCAACCCACAGATTATCCTGCAAAGTAAATAGAAAATATTAAAATCCTCAAAGATAACATATTTCATAATATACCGTGAATTTTAAAAATATTTATTATTAAAATCATAAATTCCAAAGTTCAAATGGAATGGATGGATGGATGAATGTATGGAATTTATTAGAAAGTATCTACAAAACGAGCAAACAGACTGGTGAAATTTGGTATAGATATAGAACATAATATAGAAGAAATTTTTTTTGCGCGGACAAAATCGCGGGCTGAAGCTATATATTCATACAGGTTATTAAGATATAAATTTTATTAAGAAAAATTCTGATCTAATGGGGTTGTTAGACATGAAGAGTATAAAGCAGAGTAAAGTATTGACCCCCGGGCATCCTTTCTCCAGTAGGGCGCGTAGAGTCCGCTGAAGGCGGGCACGAAGTACACGTCCCCGGTGGAGAAGACCTGTCCCGCCACCAGCTCCGTGTCGCGCGCCACGTCCCGCACCAGCCCCAGGTTGTCTCGCAGGAACTTCATCGCGCCCCCCGCCACCGCTATTGATCCTGAATCACATTTACACCATTACACCCTCTCTATACAAACAAGTCTAATGTACACTCAGGGAGAATGGTGGTGTTTCACTTTTAAAGGTCACAGTCGTGTGAACGTGTTGTACAACGCAGAGGGACTTTGTGCATAAAATAGTCAGTTACAATACAAATTATTACTATTATCCAGTGATTTGCGCAACTCTCTGCTACCTGGGGCAAAATCTGTATCGTTGCAAGAAACAATTTATTCATTCTGTAACTCAAACACCGCGGATTTCCTCGACTGTACATGTTTTTTACCATATTACTCCATAACCACTTAATAGATTTTAATAAAATTTGGTACATAGATAGCTCACATTCTGGACAACACATACGACAATTATTTTTTTTTAAATGAGGATACCATACCTTCCAAAGCATAGACCGGTGGTGCATTAGGACCGAGCTTGTATGCGAGGGTGGTGATGAGGCCGTGCGTGGAGTGTACGCGGCGTGTGCCGGTGTTGTACAGCAGGAAGCAGCCGCTGCGGTACGTGTTCTTGGCCTGGCCAGCCTGCAGGCAGTTCTGACCCACCAGCGCCGCTTGCTGGTTGCCCAGGATCTATACAATACAATTATTATCATTATTAATATTTTTCTTCATAAAAATTGATAATTTCATCGCACAAATAAAATTAATAATTTTGACAATTTTCTCTCACTCAAACGATGTTAGGTACATCTTACTAATATTATAAATACGAATGGATGTATGGATGGATGTTTATTAGAAGGTATCACCAAAACGACTAAACAGATCTCGCTGTAATTTAGCATAGATGTAGAACATAGTCTGGAAGTACACATAAACTACTTATTAAGTTTATTTTTTATTTTACGCGGACGGTTACACGGGTTATAGCTAGTTATATAATAAATAAAATAATATATAGAATATCTTACTCCTGATATTCCAATGCCATCCAAAATAGAGCCATCTTTGACAACACCATACAACTCTGAACTGCTCCGTATCTGTGGTAGAGATTCTCTGTGTATACCGAATAACCTGCAATTTATATAAATAAACATTTATTTTATTTATTACTATAAACAAACGATATATTCATATATATATGTTCCAAATTAAAAAAAATACAGTTTGAAAAATTTAGTATTTTTTTTTATTTTATCATCGCTAAATATTTGAAACCAATTTTTACTGACTTTATCTAAAAAAATATATTTAATATTTGTTTGTTCGCATTTTAATAACCTTTAAACTATTGAATCAAATTGAAAAATTCTGTCACTATTGGTAAGCTACACTACCGGGTGACATAGGCTAGATTTTTTACTAAATTTTTAATTTCTCGCAAATGAAGTCACGGACAACTGTTTATATGTTACATAACGTTATAATGTCAAAAAAAAATATATTTTTATAAAATGATTTTATTTCTTAATTATTTTAAAACATAAGTCATTTGAAACTTACCTACAGAGCATAGGGTCCCAATTCAATGTGTCGAGGTCCATTAATAAAGTTCTAGACGCGTTTGTCACATCCGTTATATGTAACCCACCTTGGGGACCTCCAGTTAAGTTCTGAAACATAATAAAAAAACATAAAATAAAAAAAAGAAAGTCTAAAAGACCTTACTAATATTATAAATGGAATTTTTTGGGTGTATGTATGGATGGATGGATGTTTCTTAGAAGATATCTCCAGAACTGCTGCACGAATCTCGGTGAAATTTGGTATAGATGTAGAACATAGTCTACAAGAACACATAGGGCTACTAATTCTTTTTTTTAATTCCGCTAGGACGGAATACGCTATAAGCTAGATTCCCACACAAACTCACCCAAACAATCCAAGAATCGACAGTTCCGAATAACAATCGTTTATCCCGACTTGCCCGTCTCACTGATTTTATATTATCTTTCAACCATCGCATCTTGAGAGCACTAAAATAAGGGCTAATAGGTAATCCGCTGATATTTTTTAGATAGTTCTTATTTCTATCTGGTAACTTAGCTAGTATAGCATCAACTGTACTGTCTGTCCGTATATCATTCCACGCTGAAAGAAACATCAATATTAAAGTCTTGAGTTCTATTATTTTAATATATTTTTTAAATTCTAATACTAATATAAAAAAGAAGCAATTTGTTCATTTGCAATAAAGCTCCGAAAATACTGAACCTATTTGAAAAATTCTTTCACTGTTGTGAAAAAATCTAGCCTATGTCACCCGGTAGCTACAGTACCGGGTGACATAGGCTAGATTTTTTTTTCAATTCCGCGGGGATGAAAAAAAAAAAAAAATTAAGTGTTTAATTTTTTTCTTTTGGTCTTTTTTAATATTACCTATAGCAGGATGTAGAGGCTCTCCAGTATATTTGTCCCACGCTATCGTTGTCTCTCTCTGATTAGTTATACCTAATGTTACTATATCTTCTTTAGAGTATCCTAGAAAGAGAACAAACATACAATCAATATTATTTTTAATATTATAAGTAGGGAAGATTTTATTATCTGCATTGAACAGACTGTAGAATTGAACCGATTTGGAAAATTCTTTTACAATTTACCAATTGCTATACTAACGGGTGACATAGGCTAGATTTATAACTAGATTTTTTTCATTCTAAATAATGTCAGCGATCGATTTTACTAGGCATATTATAAAATGCTGGCTAATTGTTAATTTAATCATTGATATTTCAACCTGTTATTTTGATAGTTAAATTATAAACTAAAATTTTGTTTCTAAAAACATCTGAAATCAACCCAAACTGAGCCTGGTGGCCTGTGGTTGACTATGGCCTAGTCACCCCTTTCATAGGGTACGCTCCAAGACCCTCAGTGGGTATATAGTGAGCTGATGATGATGCAGTATGGTATGTTTAACACGACAAAAGTCAATCTGTTAGTCCGATTAGAAGTTGTCAAAATTCCTATTTTACTGGTGACATGAACTTACCTAACTCAGTCAATTGTCCTATAGCGTTATCAGCGCATGTTTTGATGTGGTTTAATATCTCCATAGGATCCTGTTCGTACCATCCTTCTTGTGGTTGTACTTCTGTTTTGTCTATCTGATAAGCGGTCAACTCTTCCGAACGTTCCGCCTCGAATATCTTAAAAAGTTTAAGCACTATCAGTAAAATCAAGAAAATAGAACGATATGGACTGCAAAAAGCTGGGGACCCTATCACGAAAATACGTGAGAAGGTATTCGTAACTTCTTCGACAAAATTTGTTTAAATCCAATAGGGGCGCTGTACAAATTGCATTTGTAGCAAAAGATTAGTTAAGAAGCTATATACAGCATCAAACTATAGTAAATAAAAAATAAAATAGGCATTTTGACGATGACTTTACGAACACTGTCTCGCTAATTTTCATGCTATTGTTTAAAAAAAAAAGTTTATATGTATTAATGTATCACACTGGCCACTAAATATCAGGAAGAAGAAAACATTGACGCTGTGAAAGATAAGAAAAAATCACAGGTGATCGTGCGATATATTACGCAAAAAACGTACAACACGACATAAATTACTTTAACAAACAAAAACAAGGACATTGTATAGAAAAAGTTAACTTAGCAGTATGTTATCATGAGTCTGCCTTTTTATATCTACTATGTATATACCTATATTTTATTATAAGACGGCAAACGAGCAAGCGGACTTGAATTTGCTAAAACAGTGAAATATCCTCTAACCATAAACATCCGCAAATACAGTTATGGCCTAATTTAAAAGGTAGAAGAGAGCCTTTCAAAAAGAGGATTCCTATACGTCCTCTTCTCTGTCAAAAACATCTCCCCTTCCCATCCTTTATAAGAAATAGGTGGTAAGAAGACAGACTTATTCGCACTTATCGAGTGTCTTCCGTTTTTATTCTACGACTTAGTTGAAAGAAAAACATACCACAAATCTGACTGTCTTGGTGCCATCATCGATGACACCCACCAATGACTTCTTCAACCCGTCCTTAACAGGCATATCGACTTCTGGAAATAAATATAAACAACTTTTAAAATAAACATATAAAAGATTTTATAGTCAATTTAAAACTTTCAAAGAGTTATTCTGCAATTCTTTTTAAATTTCGATGTTTCGTGTTGGCCGATTCTCAGACCAACTCAATATGGTCACAAAATTTCATGAGAATCGGTCAAGCCGTTTCGGAGGATGGGTACGAAAATTGTGACACGAGAATTTTATATATAAGATTCAGTAGCTCTGAGAATCGGCTACTCTCTATTTTTATATACCGTGCGGTCGGAGTCGCGGACGACAGCTAGTTTACGTATAAATTTTCCACTACTCATGTGTACTTTGGACCCACTTATGTTTAATATAATTATAGAGAGATAATGAATACTAAAGTTCAAATTAATATAAATATTTGCAATAAATAAAATAATCGCTTTGTTTATTTTAAATTAATAACATAAATTTAATTAGAAACAAAGTAAGTGGAATATTTCTAGTTGAAACCCTTTCTTCTTATCACATGAAAGGAAACAATTAAAACAAGATACCAATTATAATATGGTTAAGCAAAATATTTGTGAATTTATTATTTTATGAAATAAAAATGTTTACCATTGGATAGACTATGGATACAATCGGCCCGATGACTCGGCGGGCCGATTGGAACACCGAGAAACACCCATAAATTTACTATCATACAATACTACCAAAATTTAAATTAAGTTTATGAGTAGGTAAATCTTTAAAATGTAAATATATTTCACAAATAAAGACTCTTTATTAATTTCATTTAATGACTCAGCCATTTAATTAAATTCCCTTTGTTTAATTTATCCCTTCCAAGAGTTTCAACAGCCATGACATTTGTATAATACAAAAGAAGCCCAATGATCATCCTTTTTTTGTGTGTGTGAATAGAAAGAAAAGTCGAGGGAATATTTATTTAATCATTCAACAGCAAATAAGTAAAAATAATGTCAGCAGATAGGAAAAAAATTAAGGCTAAACAAAACACAAAAAAGTGTTATAAGTATTGTAATGTTTTTGAACGGATTAAATGTCTTATATTATTATTATTAAAAATTAACAATATAACTTACGCCCGTAACCCAGAGGGGTAGGCAGAATACACAGAACTTATTCGCATTCATACATTTACACATACACTCTCAAAAGAACATAACGCCTAAAGCAAACATCTGTATAGGGCCTCACAGGGACTAGGTTTTTTTTTATCATAAGGTGGCAAACGAGCGAGCGGCCACCTAAAATCGCTGAAATAGCGAGTGGCCGTTGCCCATAGACGTACGCAATTGCATATGCATTGCCTACCTTTTATCGACGAAGAAGAGGATGCACAGAAAGAAAATATTTTCCCTTTCCATGCATCCTCTAATCCGGAAAGTCCAATCCCACTTCTCATCCTTTCCTTATAAGAAAAAGGGTGGGAAGGGAAAGAGGACTAAATTAGGCCTTCGAGACACACAATTATCAGAAAAACGCGGAGTTGCTTCCACTTGACACCTGTCTTCTGTGCGGTCATGGTATATCACCGGGCGAGCCGCAACAATTCGTGCGAAGATGTTAAAGCGGGCTCTACCACTGTTAATAGGTCGAGTCACAAGAATATTACTCTAAGAAATCAATGACAATATCAGAAACACTATAAACCAAAAATACCCTTGATGTTATATCATCCTAAAATCGACATGATTCATAGTGGAAAGATTATGAAATTAAAGTACTCAGTAAAACTTTGAACTCATGATATGAGTAATTATAACTTTTGTTGTACAAATAAATTTTAATTTAGACATCTTTATCAGTATGTGTATATTATAAAACCAAGTTCACTGGCCAATCTGTCTCGATATGTTTTACACAACTCATACAGTAGGGTGATTTATCGCGTGTATGTATGTGAGTTTGTATGTTTGTGTGTACTTAAATAAATACAATTGTAACCGCTTGTTGCCGACTGATCTGTTTTTGAAGGATGACTGTCACTCATACAAACATTTTGATTTATAAAAAAAATCTTAATATTATAACTGCGAATGATTAATTGGATGGATATTTGTTACTTGATATCTCCAGAACGGCTATAAAATGAATTTCGTATACGTGTAGAACACTATCGGAACAACACTTAGCCCTGCTATGATACTGAAAATATGTACAGTTCCCTTGGGATACGTTTGTTTTGTTTTTATATATTAACTCGATATATCTGTAGAGTTCACATATCTTAATTAAATTTGGCACAGATATAGAACATAGTCTCGAATAACATATAGTAGATATACTATTCATTCCGTGCCGACGAAGTCACGGGCAAATGCTAGTATTACCTAATGTCTAAGAACGTACTTGGATAAGACCGCAATAATGGAATTTATATTATTAAAGATAGTCTAAACATTATTTTATCTTACAGATTATATTTTAAGACAGATAATAAACGAAGAATTGTACATACCTACTCTGTCTACATCAGATAATTTTGTTCAAGAATACAAGAGACACAGGGTGTTTCACGGTGGGCCGATCGGCCCGATGGGAATTTTTTCCCCATCCGGCTGATTGTTTCTTTGGATTCAATTGGTCTAAAGCACATGAGGTACTCCACATTGTATGAGTGAAGATCCACCGTTAAAAATAATGCATAAAGCAAAACTAACTTGGTAAAATTTCAAGCCAAATTGCCACTTAAAGTTCTTCACCTTGATCAAAAGTAGGTCATGACAAAAAAGGGTCAATAAGTGGGTTTCGACTGTCGAGACATATACGCATAAGTAATAATGTCCAAGTATTCCGCCTTTGATAATGTTAACATCTTTATAGTTTTTATAATCGCGCCTACGACAATAATGATTTTATTGTTTATATTATTTAAAGAAAAACGAGTTTAGTTATGACAAGCTTTCGCCGGCAACTTCATCGGCGTTGAAAAAAATTTTTTTTTTTAAAATAAGTTTTAATACGACGAAAACAGAAACATCATGTATAATTTAGGTATTTCTTACATTACGAAGGAAATAGTCATCTGATCTTATATAACACGGCTCATGTTATTACTTATTATTCTTTTCAAATATCTTGGCGGCTCAAGGTCATGTATGCGCTGCGCAGTGCTCTCCCCCCGCATCCCGCTACACCCAAAATTATGTGTGCAGTGACTCGCAATATGCACAGAGCCGCTAAGTTATTTGAAAAGTGAAGGATTTGTTGAAAGGTGATATATTTAATATGGTAGTGAAGACTGAGGTGATGGAAGATAGATCTATCTATAAGTCGAGAACAAACACAGGTATACGCATTTATTCCTTTAGAAAATATCACTTTACGACCATATTAAATGCCATTTTCCTCTGTCATAAAAGACAAGAGCAAATGCAATTATTTATGCAATTATATTCCACGATGCTATAATTAAATAGAGTCGAACAGTTTTATTTTAAAATGTTCTATGCTTTTATTTTTTAAATGCATGGGAATATGCAGTTTTAAAACTTGTTACTCTCTCAGTGGAAAAAAAAGATATTTTAAGAAGGACTAGATCATGTCGTTTATTTATAAGATAACGCCTCACTTCGCAAACAAGGCAGCGTAAATCTTCGAAACACGAAGAGTTTAATCGCTAAGTAATACAATATCATAAAGATGTACATTTTGTAATTTTATATACGCAAAAATAATAAACACCTCCTGATCAAAGAGCGTCTGTGGCTCAGTGTTCAAGCATTTGACTTGCAATCTGCAGGTCCTGTGTTCGAATCCCGACATGTACCAATATGTTTTTCGATTTCCGATTTACATATGTACATTTACCCGACGTTCTTACGGTGAAAGAAAACATCGTGATGCAACCTGCACATATCTGAGAAGAAATTCAAAGATATGTGTGAAGTCAACCAATCCGCACTTGGCCAGCGTGGTTGACTATGGCCTAATCACCCTTAACTTAGGGTAGGCTCCGAGCCCCTCGGTGGGAACGTATAGCGAGCTGATGATGATGATCAAAGTTTTTCGGACTATAACCACGCTGCTCTCGCCGTCTTATTAAAAAAATCAGTACTCTACGTATTCTTCCAGACTATGTTTTATATGCATGCCAAATTTCAGTGAGCTATACAGCCGTTCCGGAGATACATTGTTACAAACATTCGCATTTATAATATTAGTAACATTCTTCGCTATATGGGGTTAAAACCGTCTATTATCGCCGTCTTATCACAGCGAAGTGTCTGAGCTGAGATAATAGATTTAACTTAAATCCAACAGATTTACAGACAGCCGGTAATTTTCCAATATTAATGTTCTATATATCTACATATATTAACCGCCATTTCTTGGTAGAAGAATAAAAGTTACCGATCGCACTCAGCACAATATTTTGGGCACAAAATTTGGGACATAACTGGTAATATTAAAAAAGTCAAAATTAATGTCAATTTGCATGTGTATTATATGATTAACTTATAAACTTTATTTCTTAATAAGTTTTTCCGATTTTCTTTTATTAAATGCATTATTTGTGCTTTTACGAATAAAAAAACCTGTACGGGGAAATACCGCGAAATGATACAATGACAGGATAAATCGTAATTTTATTTAGTTACCTAGTTATATGAATTTAAACTTATTATCATAGTAATATTAGGCAAACAAAACAATGTAAGAGAGAAGTGTTCATTAAAAAAAATGTTTAATTCAAAGGAATGTCTAATTTACTTACAAAAACAAATGACAAGAAATAGAATTAAATCCTACTTAAAATTTACATTGAAAACAAAAGCCAAAATTTATCACAGATAATTTATTTCATTGTGTGAATGTCACAGAGTTTAATCTGATAATAATAACGCAGATTAAAAAATAAATAACCCATCAATACACTGCAACACACTAATAATATTAGCAACAGCAAAAATTAAAAAAAAGTCCTTACCGGCCTTCATTTTATGAGAAATATCACAGGCAACAATATTAAAACACTTGAATTTCAGTCACAAATAAAACTTTTAGACAGACGGTCGCAGTGGCAAAACGCGAGCTACTGTTGCGAGTGAAAGAAGTGTACTGCGGAGGCGCGGCAAGTCACACCCGGTGCGGCCTTCTTATCAAATCGCGCCAAACTGTGACGTAGCAAACACGTATTGCACTAGGGTGACATTAAATTTAACCTCAATCAAGATAAAGGAATTTGTGCCCCTTGCAACACAATAAATGGAAAATTAAAAGTAATTCAACAAGTCAACAGTTAATAGCCTCGTCTTAATTAGGCTAGTTTGGAATTTAAAGTTTACGCGGCATGTAATGTTTTATTAAATAAGAGACATTTTTACCTATATTTAAAATAAACATTACATTACAAACATACTCATCGAAATGTTAACAAGTTCATGTATTACATTGATTGAGATTCAAGACTGTCCTAAACAAATTTTGTTTATGGTTACCACAGCGTTACGTCAAATTTACGATATGCAATGCCGTTTCTACATAATCTTTATTAGCAATTTGTATCCGTTTGTCGGTCTAATAACACGCAATGACTGTTTATCGTTAATACAAAATTTGGACATGATATCTCTTTATAACATTTATGGTAGCAAGCCTACACGAAGATAAATCAAACATACCAAGATAATCTAGAAACTTTTACAACTTTTATCATTTTCGATAATTAAATGTTCCATTGATAAAACATTAAAAAACAAATATTTTTTTTACGATTGACCTTAGATATCAAAATATAAATGACGTACAAAACAAATGTCATTGTCCTTTGCGATATTTTTTTAATACGACATAAAAAGGCGGGAAAGCAAAAGTCAAAATGAAAAGATTAGCAAACATAAATACCGTCTATGCATAGTTGGCGTTTTAAAACGCGTTTTAAATCCTTATCGTCCATTGAAACAAATCTTCATTCAGCAATCGCAATTACGACACTAATCTATTTCAAATAGAAAGACTTATTTTAGCGCTAGGTTTTGTCACCTAGATAATACCAGCTGGCCAATAGGAAGATTCACATACGCCGAAGTCTTTAAAAATAGACGTACGTTACGCGTTTCAAATATGTCGTGTACATTGAATTTGCTGATGACTATTTTTGTTTGATTTGTAATTAGCATTGTCATCTCACCGGGAGCGTCTGGAATTATTCTAATGTCTGGCTCTAGTCTGGTTTTTGTTTGTGCTATATTTTATACATTCGCAGGAGAATTAAAATACGACACTAATATATCACCAACACAGAGAAGGTAATATTTTATAATATAAAGGTATTTTAGCAGTAGTAACCCGTGACCTTGAATTATCAATAAATGCTTAATTTAAGATGAAAAAAGAAATTCATCATATTCTTTTCAAACATATAAATTCAGTGTCTCATTTTATTAGTACTCAATGTTCTACAAACATAACATTTGATTTCATACATATATTTAGAACAATGTATGCGAAAAACGGAACATGCAAAAAACCATAAGGTCGTGAGTACGACGTATCACCAATAACATAAAATTATCGTAAAAGAGACGTAATATAGTAAAATATTTCATTTGCTATTGTTTTTAATATGACAGTAACTTCAAGCAGTCTTAAAATATTGTTTTTCGACTTTATTGTTTTAAAATATTGACTTTAAAACGACTTTAAAATATTGTTTTTCGACTTTTTTTACCAAGAAACATCATCATACTATAAATTTTGTTTTTATTATAATATTTTTTATAACAGTATTATACTAGCTGACGCCCACTACTCCCTCCGAGTGAAATTTAAAAAAAACTTAATAAGTAGCCTTCTTCCAGACTGTTTGCCAAATTTTATTAAGATCCATTGAGTCGTTCCGGAGATATCTTCAAACCAAACATCTATCCATCCATTTAAACTTTCACATTTATAATATTAGTAAGATAGAATATATGATAATAAAAAAATATTTGTGATAAATAAAAAAAACCTTTGTATTGTACTTTGTACTAAATGACCTCAAATGATAACTTAGGATTAGTTTCACAATGTTACTAATAGTATTTATTTTGTTATCAACTATATTGTTTTTTTTTATAGTGTCAATTAATGAACAAAATAGATTGATTAAATTAGTATGATTCAGTTTATGTTTAACCAAACATTTCTAAACATCCCTGGCCAGAGAGAGATATATAATTTCTCATGTGCGGCACCGGGGTGAATTTTCAATAAATATTTGGATGTTTTAAGGATGCTGCAATTATTATAACTTAGACTTGTCATGTTATGACATATTCCTACAAATATTGCATTCATATTGAACATAACAATTTTGTCAACCCATTTGGGTATGTTACTCAAAATCTATTTTGTTTTGAAATTATATGCCAAAATTCATGACCAAAACATATCCTCCTACTGTCATTTTGAATGAGTATAAAAGAGTGATATGTATGCATAGAATTTGCTAATATTTTTAGTAGAGCAAATTAAACATTACTTATTTCACAGAGAATATTCTATTTTCAAAGCCTACTTTGGCAAGATATGGATTCTTAGAATAGTATTTTTAATTAATGTGTGTATAGCCAACCTTTTGCAACCAAAAAATTTTGGTACCCATTATATATTTAATTACGTAGACTGACTACAATCTATGATGATCAATAAACAATAAAAATATTTGAAAATAAAAAAAAATACCTGTTTTTTTTCTTTATGTCATGTTATTATTCTATAAAATTATTGAATTGACATGAAGATTTTTTTTTGCGTTAAATAACTTTAAGGTAAAATTATAATCAAAATATTAATGTAAAATTTTGATACAGCATTTAATAAGAATGTGAAAAATTATAAAATTCTCTGTCATGATATGCTTTGTTCGTACAGTGGTCAAAGTGTAAGGTCAGAGTTAAGTATAATAAAGTTTTTCATTTATAAAATGAGTTTTTTTTATTAAATATTCAACATGCAGACGAAGAAATCAATCCGTAAGATTGTTGCAACATTGAACATGAACTTACCCGTTTTATATCTGTTCGTAATGAAAAATATTTGTACACTTTATTAGCACATCGTATTGATTATTTGTTTTACGTAATTTTATATTTTCATGTAAAATATTTGCGACAAAACCGACAACAGTATAAAAAAAGATTGTCATTCAAATGTCAAATGCGCTGAACAGTGTTGTCAGTCCTTTTTATAGAAAATCAATAAAATTGAATTTTAGTAGAATTTGGTAAATTGGAAATCATTAAATCGGTGCATTTAGTTTTCATATAAATGTAGTAATAATATATTATAGGAATTGATAAAATATTCATTGAGTGATTTATGATGCATTTTTCTTATTTAAAAGAATGTCATAAGAAAATCAGTTCATTAGGAAATTTTTGTCAATTTTATTATAAAAAGCAGTCACCCGATAAGCAAAAGCATTGGCAGATATTTTATTTATCGCTTACGGGTTAATTTAAATTTGTCAACATAAGAAATAGGTCAATAACAAAACACTATAATATTATCAATATTTATTACAAAAGTAATTACCACTATATACTATTTTACATTCACATATTTTTTAATCTTAATCGTCGGCTGTCTATAATGTTCTTGCCTGATGTGTAAAAATCTTCATAAAACATTTTAATAAAGCAAAATAATTGAATATTACTCTAGACATTTGCATACCAGAAAATAGTAGAAAATTGATATTTTTCTCCCGTAAATGTAGTATTGTACTTAACTTTTATATTACTTATCGATATACCGAAAGCCTTTAAGAGTACGGATCCATTGGGGACATACCGAATTAAACGGATTTGCTTTGTCTTTATGAGGGTGGCGCGGTTAATGGACGCTAAATAAAATCATACAAAGCTAACTAAAATCCTTCGCTAACCGTTGAATGGACTCGTACCTTATGGGCAATAAGTTGATAATATTGCTTTACCAAGGCAGTCATTTTACTCTAAACTGTCTTCTTTGTAATATCTGATTAAAATTACAACTTACATATTTACAAAGTTTATTAATGAACACCATTACACAACTTACGATCATATAATAAAACTAAACTCCTTCCCGTGGGTTTCCACTGTCGAAATACCTGTATAAAAACTAACAAAATGTTTTTGAATAGATGTACCGGCAGTGAAAACCCATGGTTATATTGTTCACTCATATTACAAAGTGTGACATTACTATTTAGTACAAATGTCTTAATCATTAAGGTGGCCCTTAAGTAGATCTGTAACAAAACATATTTTTTCTTATTATATGTTACCAACTGATTGTGAAAAAGTTTTTCATTAAGCTAGGCACATTATTAACTGTATGAAACATGCTGTTTAATTATTAGCAGTTTGCAAAACAACGAATTCGAATCTTTAAATTATGAACTATAAAGACCACTAGAGAAATTCAGTTTTTACTGAACAATCGAATGGTCCAGTTAAAAATGTGTCTAGGCAAAATCTTAACTGTCATTTGAAGTTAGTTTTGACTACTGGTTTAATTAATGTTTGTTTTATAAATAAATAAAGAGTTTAGGAACACTGACTCCTATATATGGACTGGCTATAAGCCATGGTATTTTGTGCCTATTTGATTCGCACCAAAATCGCACAAAATACATTAGTATTAAGTGTATAACTACCTACTAGTCTCTCCTCTTCTTGTGTGTGTCGTGTCTATCGTGATGGTCGTGGTGGTCTCGTTTGCGACCGGACTTGTCTGCTCGCTTCGCCTCACTCAAGAACCGATCCAGACCGAACGGATCAAAGTCAGCATCAGACTGGCTACGACCCTGCTGAAAATTTTATTTACTATTAGATTTCACTTGTAGCATGCACTATCAAATGTATTTTAAATATTTTCTATGTAAATATGTGAAAAGTAATTTAAACTCCTTTTGATTCCCCGCTGACAAAGTATGTAAGATTTAATATAGAAAGATATATGTTACATTCGAAAGTACTGGACACCCTGTATATGTCATATTCAGTGTACAATGGGTAGTATATTATTAAAATTTAGTAGCACACAAACAACCTGTATCAGTAACATTCACCATAGATTCTTGACACCAAAATCTATGTTAAACATACCATTATCTCTGTCTCTCATCTTTGACGAAACAGAGATAACAATATGTTTTGAACAGAGTTTTTGTCTGTGAAACCAATGGTCAGTGTATTTCTGTGGTATTTCAATATACAAACACCCGGTATCAAGTTGAGTATACTAACAGGTTCCTCTCTGGCGGAGGGATTGTCCTTCTCAAACTGCACAGGTCCTGCGCGTGTGTTATTACTGCTCGTTCCTGCAAATTCCTTATCTGCTACGAATCTGCAATAAGACATCTATGTCAATGGGAATAAGAATCAAGTTTCCATGGGAATTTATGTATCAGTCTGATTTAAATGCAAAGGGATAGCTAGAACTTGTTACACTTTTCGTGCGGGTTCAATTTAAATTTGACTTCAAACAGAATCTTTATTTCGTAATAGAAGTTTTCAGAAATTTTAACGGCTGTAACCATCGCCTTTGACCTGCCAAGATATTTAAAAATAACTTTACAGCATGTTATCCAATGCTCTTATGGTGAAGGAAAACATTATGCTGCAGATATATGTCAAGAAATTCAAAGATATCTATAAAGCCAACCTGCACTGTTTCAGCATGGTTGACTATGGCCTAGTCACCACTAACATAAGGTAGGCCCGGAGCCCCTCAGTGAGGACGTATATGAATACAGTATGTTATACTAGACATTATTTTATTATCTATGACTTTTAATAGTTGATACATAAATCCATATACATTATTAAAAAGTAAGATATACCAACCTCCTAGTATTAACAATAGCATCAATATCCCCTCCGTAATTATCTTTATCGGCATTTCTAGTGGGTCTGTAGATATGTGCACCCACTGTGTCTTGGTTGCGCCACGGCTTGTCATAAACTGTGTATGCTTCGTCGTCACCATAGCCTGGAAAGGAAAAATTTAAAAATTATGGTAAAAAAACATATTATTCATCCTTCCAAACATTACAATGCAATTACATACGAGAGTGTCCAATTGTTCAAAATATTTTGCTCACTTTTAGGTTTCTCTTTAACTAGAGTTTCTCGCTTATAGAAATTGTCTGTACCTGACAATGACTCTCGCTGATAAAGATTGTCTGGTAATTAAAAAATATATTTTCACTCACCACTGTCCATTCCCTTGCTATTGTTGAACAACCTCTGGTCAAACATCCCTTCACCACCCTGGTTTGTTTTAGCCGGCATACCCAGAGCAATCTGCTCGGATATATCCCTTTCTCTGTCCTTCACTAGTTTAGATCTGAAATAAACAAATATATATATGTATCTTAGAATCTTTACAATTTAATGTACATAATCGATATACATGATGTTCTTTTTTTGTGTTATTTGGAAATTTCCATCCCCAGTCTACTTTGAATGAAACTTAGGTAAACCTTTTATCTGGCGCGGCTCTAGCTAGATTTCTCTCTCTCTGGCGATCTTTGTGCCGCTCTGCGCGCAGACGGTCACGCTCTGCCTTGTCCGCATCCGACAGTCCCTCCTCCGGCTCAATACTCTCCGTCTCCTCCTCTGCCGGTCTAATACCTGAGGGCATAAGTTAATAATTTATTAACGGCAATTCTAATTACATTTTAGAACCAAACTAGTATAATATAAGGACACACTCTATAACTAATGCAAAAATTATTTAACATTTGCTATTCATTGTTATTCCGATCCCTAGAAAGCTTAAAATTAAATCAATAGGAAAAATTAGCCAAAATTCAAACATTCAACACATCTGATAAAGGTCTATGACTAGAAAAAAAAGATGGCAAAATAAGAAATCCAGAATAGGTATTGGAGAAAGTTAGGTATTCAAAAAAGTTTATACCTGCTCTATGATCTCTGGCTCTCTGAGCTAACATTCTCAAATGTTCTTCTTTCTTCTCTTTCTCCCTCTGCGCCAATCTCCTCTCCAGCTGAGCTCTGGCCTCTACCGCCTCCCTGGCTTTACGATCAGCTATGTATAAAGCTTCGGCAAGCTTTGAGAAGTTCTCATTAATATGTACTTGTTGTAATCCTCTGCCGTCCGCAGCCAAGCGCTTATCCAATGGTATTGTGTAACCTGGAAAAGATAATAATTATATTGGTACATTATCAATAATGTTTACTAATATGTAATATCAATGCGCAAAATTAAATGGATGGATGGATGTTTGATGTAAGATATCTCCGAAACAGATCTTGATGATATTTGGCATAGATGTAGAACATAGTCTGAAAGTACACATAAGCTACTAATTAAGTTTATTATAATTTCGCGCGAACTACAGTCGAGAGTTACTATATTACAAAACGAAAGATTTGTTACTTTGCATTCCAAAACTACCGAACTGTTAGCAAGCTATAGTATACTAAGTTATAACATGTTTTTTTAAATTTTGTGCAAAGTGGCGTGCAACTGCTAATATGATAAATAAATGTTTTTAAGTACATATAACAAATATTACCTTTAGCGTTCTTCCAATGGGACACACAAGGTGGTACTTTCCAGTCCCTCTGCTGTTTGACGGAGACTCTCCGAGGAGGGGAGTGTAACACGGGTGCTGGAGGCGAAGGTGCCGCGCGCGGGATCTTCTTGTTGATCTGGAAGCGTGGAGGCTCCATGGGGTCCGCTTGCGCTTCTACCATCCTGTAGATACATTCTTATTACAAATGTCTAAAAATGTTGATTGTTTTAGACAGCAGTTGAAATTTTTGTATTGAAATATACAATGACCCCATAACATATATGCCATTAAATTGCATATTATACTAGCTGTTGGCCATGACTCCGTCCTAGCAGAATTAAAAAAAAATTAATTAGCAGCCTATATGTTCTTCAAGACCGTGTTCTACATCTATGCCAAATTTCAGCAAAATCCATTCAGCCATTCTGAAAATATCTACAAACAAACATCCATCTATCCATTCGCATTTATAATATCAGTAAGATTAGATTAAATTAGGGAATAATATTTTTAAGTATTAAAGTCATAATCAAACAATAACTTTTCCATTCTTTTGATTCTCTCAGGAAAAACAGAGATAGGAATAATGTTTATTAGTAGTTATGCCAATCATCATCATCAGCTCACTATACGTCCCCACCGAGGGGCTCGGAGCCTAATCTAAGTTAAGGGTGACTAGGCTATAGTCAACCACACTGGCCAAGTGCGGGTAAGTTGACTTCACACATATCTTTGAATTACTTCTCAGATATGTGCAGGTTGCATCACGATGTTTTCCTTCACCATAAGAATGTCAAATAAATGTACCTATGTAAATCGGATATTAAAAAACACATTGGTACATGGCGGGATTCGAACCCAGGACCTGCAGATTGCAAGTCCAGTGCTTGACCACTGAGCCGACGCAAGTTATTTCTTAAAATTGCTGTATAACTAACCTGATGACTCTCTGCTTTGCACCAGAGTTAAATGTGCCTCCTTGTTGTGCCGGTGTATATCTTATGTACTGAGCTGGAGCCTGAAATATACACATACTATCAACACAACATAGATATTGTTCTTTTATATATAAATGACAACTTTATTAATGTATTAAAGGATATTTTGCTGTAGACAAGGAATTTTTTTTAATGAATATAGTTAATTTTGTTGAACCTAGTTAAGCCAGTGGCTTCTCATTTATCTATATCTCACTTATTCAGGCTTGACTGTAGTTAGATTTCCATAAAGAAAATAGTCATTATTTTTAACTTTAAAAGATCCTTTTAACTTGCTGGTAGATATTTTAATTTATTAATAGAATTTTTCTAATTATTTGTAAAATTTGAGATTATTACGATAGGAATCAAAAAGCAATTTTTTAATCTATATATAAAACTCAACTTACAGCCTTAGGAGCTGCTTTAACAGGCAAGGCGGCAGATATTTTAGCATTAGTCAACTTCTCAAGTGCCAGCTTTGTCTTTTCTGTGATATCCTGAATATCATCTTCCGTTGGCTTCTGGAGACTTGGATCATCTTCTGCCAACACTTCGGATGGTAATAAATCAGTCAACTTAGAATATATTATCTGTAAAAAAAATGTAAGTCAATTTCAATAAATTTGCAAATAATTATTAAATTTCAAAACAAAGCTATTAATTAAAAATTAAAATATATTTACAATAATTATATTTATAAATAGATAAATTAATCTACTAACCTTATCAGCACTATGGCCTTGTCTTGCGATTGCCGAGTATTTAACTCGTCCAGCCTCATCCAGTTGCACCGCCAGTGCATTGGATGTGCTCTCCTTGCCACGTGCTCCCATACCCAGTGGGTACTGAGCAACATGGATCTCCGGGAATGCACCTCCATCTAGAACAAACAGTTTCTACTTATACATCTGCTACACCAAACTTACCCTATTTAACTCCACAGCATCAATGAATATCACTCACTTTCTCTGTAGCTTGTTTTCTCATTGCTGAGAGTGAATATCACAAGTCAATGACAAATCTTAAACTAGAATAAATGGTTTACTCCTTATTGTACCGAGTCGTCGTAAGCGGGAAAAAGGTGACAGGTCTAGTAAAGTCAATTTTTTTATAGGTTGCATTTACAAACTTCACTTTTTTACCTCCATAATCTTCCTCCGCCCGTGGTACCCATCCTTTCCTCTGCCCATATGGTGGCACACTTGTCTGAGATACGACTAAGGCGCTGCCGACACGCTGGCCCTGTCGTTCGTCATCTCTGTCCCATACTTGCTGAACTGGTGCTGGTAATAGGCTGAAAAGTGTCACAATTATCCAATTATTTCTAAATTATATTTGTTAATTATTATAAATCACTAAAACACGGAACGATGTGATGTGAAGAAACACGAAATTATTAGAAGTAAACATATTTGAAACTTTTCAAACACAAAGTTAACCATTAGAGTTTGGTAAAATTTCGTACAATAATTGTTCATTCGGATATTTCACATCTAGATATGAATTATAAGAAACTTCTTTCGTATAAGTAACGGACTCGTATAAGTAACGGACTGTAATATAGTAAGTTATTTCTTTATAAATAAAATATAACACACGCATACCTCGACAAGGACGCCATTTTAATGAATGACCAAAGACATAGATAAATAGATAACAAAAAATGACAGTTATAAAGTTGCCAAAGAGTATATAAAATAAATATTTTATATACTCTTTGGCAGTTGCGAAAAAGAGTTGATTTTAATGCTATTATGGTCTTACAGTCTTACATCCCAACTCAAACTCAGTACTCAGTATCCTAATTACTTATCTTTAAAAATATTGCAGTAGATATGTCTAGCGGGTTGTTTTAGTCCATCCATTAGTTTATCCTATGCAATTCTATTGGAGCATTTACAATTATAAATTTGTTTTAATAAATTATAAACTTCCTCTTCCTGCTCTTTTGTATCAAAATATAACAAAAGCAGCATTTGATATAAAGTTAATTTGTTTAAAAAAATATATTTCTATCTTAACAAATTACTTAATAAATACGTGTAATATGAATTAATATGAAAACTTGCTGATATCATTAATCTCGTTTCTTTCAATGAGAGGTGGAACAACTGTCAGATTCGTATATAAATGAAGTAGGCTGCGAACGTCTCTCTTTTATAACCTCAAAAATGCGCGAGAAGTATCACTCAGAGATGGCGAAGTGAGTTTATTTTTAGTTTTAATAAGTGTTTAAGTGAACGGATCATCATCATGCCGTCGAAAAAGAGAAAATACAACGCAAGGTTTCCCGCGGTAAGTTTAAATTTCCATGAACAAGATTAGAAATGTAAAATATGTGTTATTGTTTTCGTTCGTAATCCCCTTTGGATTTGAGATATCATGACATTGTTTGGTTTTAGGGGCGTATTAAGAAGATTATGCAAACGGATGAAGAAGTGGGGAAGGTTGCACATGCTGTACCCATCATAATCTATATCCTTTTTCAATTTTCATTATTTTAAAAACAATAGTACGTATGATCGAAAATTAGACGAATATTTGATCATGCGTAGTTCACAGAGATGCGATTGTTGTTCTGGTTATTGTTTTTACGCACTCACGTTTTACAGGAATATTTGCAGAGTATAAAAGAAACATTTAACAATAAATTAGAATTTCATTAGAATAGATTAAAAATGTTTTTGATGTATCAAGTTAATGATATAGGAAATTTTTCAGTTAGTATTAATAACGAATATAGACAAAAATAATTTTCTAAACCATTGAACTGACTACTAATTGAATGTTTAGTTGACTAATAACAATTGGTGTCTAAGACCAAAATATCTGTATAAACATATTGTCATCTTTGTCATAATCTTTGAGTAAACACAGAAAACAATATGTTTTAAATGATAATTTTGGTCTCGGAAACTAATGGTAAGTCAATATACACTGGCCTCTAAATTTAACTCTTGATGTTAAAGTTTTACATCACTTTTAAAAGCTTTTTCACCAAGTATAAGTTCATAAAAACAATGCTATTTTAACATAACATCAATCTTATAACTTTTAAAACTACCTACCTTTGGTCTTTTTATATTTGTGACTAAACATAACAAATAACAAAAAATCTAGAAATTAATTTTGTTGAACACCAAAATTATTGCATTCATCTGATGATGATCAGATTGATATCTGCCCTTATCCCTACAGAGGGTCAGCACAGTATATACTACTTGATACATCTCTATCAACCGTCACATCTGAATTCACTCCCTTCTTATAGTTTTGTCTCTGTCTTAGGTCTTGTTCTACCCTTGCAGCCTTTGACATTTAATCTTTGTTCAATTAATGTTGGAGACAAACAGATTGATTTGAAAGACATGAACCTATTATAAACCCACATAGTGTAAGATTACAGCAGGATGATGTTCATTTTGTGTACTACATTTTGTTATCAAACATCTAACAGTTGTGTTTTGCATTGAAATGTTGAAATTTGGAAAATCTCGATGATCTCGAACAGATATATAAACACCGCAGTTAACTTACTGTAATTTGAATTATACACACTTACAGTGGTTTCAATGCAACAAATTTACAAAAAATTCTTTGTCATCCCTTTTACTCTCTGTTGAATTACTGATATATAATATTATAAATGCACAGTTTAGATGGTTGGATGTTTGTTAGAAGGTATCTCTGGAACAGCTCAATGGAGCTTGAAGAAATTTGGCATAGATTTAGAACATAGTCTGGAAGAACACATAGCCTACCTAATTATTATTTTTTTATTGAATGCTGATGGACTCAAGGGTGACAGCTACTATGAAATAACAATATACTCATAGCCTCGGAATTCTAGTAATTTTTGCCCGACTAACACTAAGTAAGCAAGTAATTTTTTTCTGGATATGTTTGTAAATCTGTTACTCAAAGAAATACATTACATACGTTTATATATTCAAACTAGCTGTCGCCCGTGACTCCGTCCGCCCGGAGTAAAAAAGAACTTAATTAGTAGCCTATGTCTTCTACATCTATGCAGCCATTCTAGAGATACCTTCAAACATCCATCCATCCATCCAAACATTCGTTTTTTTAATATTAATGAGATTAGTAAGATAATTTATAATTTCCAATAAAATTAAGACTTTACAGACCACTAACTTTAGAGGCCGGAAATTGCAAGCTTAATTTTACCCTTCTAGTATTATTCCAAAGGATCTGTGGCAACCTTTCACATCGTGAGAGAGTGTACAATGCACTTGACCTTAATTTTACTTGTATTTATATTCATAAAAAAACAAAACATTAATAAAATAAGTAAAAGGTATGCTGGTGAAAGTAATATTAAAATTGTAACAAAAAATTCTCTTAAATAAAACAAGTTTTCCTTTTTTAGTAATGTAATTTGGTAAACAAGCAATTTAAATAATATTCGAAATCAATTGGATGAATTAAAAATATTTAATTGTAAATATTTTTGGCATTCATATAGGAATTTGAGTGTCAGCGGTTCAGGGGTTAAAGCCCTGTTAAGATTTGTTTTCCTGGGTTCGCATCCAGCTATGAAGCAATCTGTTTTTCCATTTACATCGTTTTTACGGTGAAGGAAAACAATGTGATGCAACTTGCACATATCTGAGAAGAGATTCAAAGATATGTGGGAAGTCAACCCGCACTGGGCCAGCGTGGTAGACTATGGTCTAGGCACTTCTAACTTAGGGTAGGCTCCGAGCTCCTCAGTAGAGACATATAGTGAACTGATGATGAAGGTAATGATGATATTGCATTTTATTGCGTTCTGCCGTAGCTGTAGTGTGTCAAATTTATTTGTCGTAGTCAATTTATAAGCCATTGTTACCTTGACTCGTATTTATTATTATCAACACCTCGTACATTGGAGCTGTTTGTGGAGTCGCTATTGTGTAAGGCCATGTCTGTCACGATGAATCGCAACGCCAAGACTGTCAGCCCCTCACACTTCAAGCAATGCATCCTGGCAGAGTCCAGGTTTGACTTCCTCAGAGATCTGGTGAGTTATACTTTTTTAACGGCATTTTAATGATCCATTTGGATGTGACCAGCCTTTTGTGCCTTATTTAAAATATATATTATTACATGCCTGATATTATTTGGTTGATGTTTTTTTTATTAAATTAATTACTGCGTACTGCATTTTTAGATTTATAATAAATTTTATCTTAGAAATCTGTTTCGATGCCAATTTTTAACGATTTAATCGCTTTGGTCCCTCAATATGACGAGAGTTCATCTATGTTGTCATTATTATTGTGTTTGTTGCATGTCATGCTTCACACATACCATACAAAATTAGTTTGTGTGAACTATTTTTGTTGTATGTATGTATGTATAAATATTTGTTTTGTTTTTAATTCCAGGTGAAGAATATACCTGATGTTTCACCTGCAGATGAAAAGGACATGAGTGCTGAAAGTTCACCAAATTCTTCCAGGTTAATATGTTTGAAGAAACATCTTTCAAATGTTGTAATTTATAAAATTAATATGAATGATTAAAATGTTTTCTGTTTAAAAAGATTTCCAGACGCAGTCCAGCCGACTCAAAGGATAGCACGAGGTGATTCCAGCAGTTCTAGCAGTTCAGATATATCACAATTGGCACAACATAAAGATAACCTCAAAAGAACTCACTCGGAAACAGAAGTCACCCGACAACGGAACGAAACAGTCACTTCCGCAGAATCCGCTATAGATTTAACTAAAAAAGAAGGACCAAAACAAGTCCGAATAGCGAATTTCTATCAAGAAACATTAGTGGATGAACATCCAAGCGTGATAACAATCAATCCAACATATTCCAGCCCTCAACCGTCGACATCTAGTTATGCAAATCTAACTAATGTCGAAGAGAATAAGGTCGAAGTTACCGTGCCAAAGCCGAAACATAAACCAATGTTCTATGTAGATGTTAAACAAAATAATATACCTAAAACTCCGACACCACGAACACCAGTCACTCCTGTACTAAATATAGACTTTACTAAAAATCTAGCTAAACCAGAAATCAGAGTCCTTGATACCGCAGTAGCTAGTATCGTCGGAGTGCCAAAGAATGATAAAATTTCAAAGTTACAAAGGCGAAACTCAAAAGTTAAAGTTGATACTAAAAAGTTTGAACCCAAACCTATTGTTCAAACACCACCGGTTGATATAGATCATTTGAATTCCGGTAATTTACAAATTGACGAAGACTATGATACCTGAATAAATAAGTTTTGTTTTTTCTTGTTTAATTTGTTGTGCTATTTTATAGCGAGTAGACATGAAATTTGTTATCCAAGTAATTTTATACCATAACCACCATATGACCATAGACCATACTATCACCAGTATAAACAACAACTTTATATGGTTAATTAAAAAGAATTGACTTATTGTCTTTGTTTATAGCAAAAAAAGTTTTTACTAAAAAGTTTTTAAAGTGATAAAATACTGTTTGCTCAAATGTGTCAAGTGCTAGTTTGTTTTATTAAAAAAAAACCTACAGTGACCATCCAACGAAATATTTTAAGGATTAAAATCTCTGACAGCTCAAATAATTACGAAGATATTATGTAAACCACAAAAACTTGGGAATACAGTGTAAAATACATATTGTGAACCCAATATAACCAAAAAATATCTATTTTATAACCTAACTATATATATAGAACACCTAAGTATTTGCAGAATGTGAAAAAAAATGCAAAAATTGTAATACAAATTTCTTGGTGAATTATGGTTTATTTAGTTAGGCTATAAAATAAGGATGAATTCTTTGTTCATTTCTATTTAGGTGTTTTCCCGTTGGGCCGATGGGCTTATCGACCAATAGGCGCAGTGGTATTTTCCCATTGGGCCAATTAATAAAATTATCTCGACCCTATGAAGAAAAATGCAGTTGGGTCGATTTATTGGTCGATCGGCCCAACGGGAAACACCTTTCCGTTTCTGTAATAGTTTTAGCGTGGGCTTCCACTGACTTTCATTGAGAGATACATACTATTAAGTTTTTTCTTCCTACCTGAATGTTCAATTCGATAAGAACGGGTCCACATAGGTTCAAATTTGAAATATTTTGTTTATAATTTTCTTCTATTAATTTGGATAACATATATCATGATATAGTTATGTTTTTACCA
This sequence comes from Papilio xuthus, assembly GCF_000836235.2. Lineage (NCBI taxonomy): Eukaryota > Metazoa > Arthropoda > Insecta > Lepidoptera > Papilionidae > Papilio > Papilio xuthus. The sequence goes on along the minus strand of NW_013532866.1, from coordinate 1,275,718 downwards.
TTATAGGTATGTTAATGATAATATTTTTGTGTAATTGTTTTTTTTATGAACAGTTTGAACTAATGAATGATTTTAAACGTATTCGTGTGAATGAATGAACCCTTTGCTTGTCTTTTTCTTTTTTTTTATTGAAATTCTTTGATGAGATTTTTTGTGTGCTTAAATGGCCAGTAGTTGCGATGTTTTATTTCTGGTTGTTGTTTTTTAAAGAGATAAAAATTTAATAACTTGCACATATATTTGTGTATTTTGGAATATGTCTAAATTTTGTGTGATAATTGTTTACACTATGATAGAGTTACAAAAAAATTGAAATTGGTATTACAAAATTTTAATTTAACAATGATTCTTTTTTTTGTAAAGCCATTTCTAGAATATATGTTATTTCACATTCAGTTATTATATGAATTTACTTTTGGATGTAAATATAAAACTGTTATACATATTTTTAACTTCATTTATTTCAAAACATAGGATGTTAGTTATATCATGGCCACTTGCTTCTTGCTACCTTCTACTATAAAAAATAAAATAACATAATGTTTACATAACCTATAAATTTCCCCCCATGTATTCAATTTCGTTCCGTCCGATAAAAATAATACACATATATTCAATTCAACGTTATAACAAAGATTTTAAAATTAGGTTTCCATCCTAAAAGTATCTAATGCAACGGGAGTTTCCCTCTGGACTGATCAGTCAGCCCAATAGGACGTTTTTTTCCCATTGGACGTTTGATGTGATAGTCCAACGGGAAACAACCCAAGTGACATTTAAATTGTAATTATTTTTGCAGTGAGTTTGAATACACGCATCGCTATTTCATTAGGTTATTAAGATTGATTTTATAATAACAAAATTGGCTTTCATTTGTTAAAAATGCAATAATAATTTACTATATGTTATTATCCGACTGAATCATGATTCTGTGTTATGCGAACTGCCATTTTGAAAAGTAGCCTACACGATTGAACTATGATGAAATGTCATTCAACACATATTCTTCCTTCAGTCGAGTCGTTTTATTTTTTTAATTAAAATACTAATAGTGTTAATGAATCAAAAATTCTCAATGGCAATATATATACAGATATACTTCCATAATTTTTTTGCAGTCGTTTAATATTAAGAAGAAAAAACACTGAATCCATAACTCAAATTAAATTTAATCTATGTTGTTATCCTTGTATGAATGTCTAGTGTTAATATAAATATGTATACCTGGTTATATATTGATATAAAGTATATAAAGCCCACTAATAATATATTTACTTGCACGAAGCATCTTAATCTATGTAATTGTTATATATAATGTGTGTGAACTAAAAACATGCCTTTGATGTTACAAGAATACTTTTTTGTATGCTTTGACTACTTTAGAATTTCAAAATCTATTTCTTCACAAAAAATTGTTGAATAATTGCAGTGAATTTGTAATTTGCAGTGAGTGAGGCAGGCGCATACGGAAGCTAGAGGTACGAGAGAGATAGAGATAGTCTTCCGATCTTGCTTCAAATCTATTAAAACGTCATGACATAATTATTTTTCGCGCGTTTTTATTGTTTGAAATACCATAAAGTTTATCGACGTGTTTTAATAATTGTAATAACTCAATAGTATTTAAATAAAACTAGAAATAATTATATTACAAATCTATATGTACATTTTATATCAAAAAGCGTGCGCTAGAGAATTTGCACGAAATGTTCAAGATGTCAGCGCTTTAAATTAAAAAAAGAACTAACCTACAATACTTCGTCAATTATGTTATCAACATGCAAATAATTATTTATCGAGTAAAATTTATTTTTATAACAGCTGTGTATTTTAATATACTTATTATAAATTTATAAATTCTCTGCAAAGTGTCCTGTTCGTATGAATATGTATTACGAGTGGATTTTGTTTTAAATAGCTTTTTAAATCGTGGTATATGTGTGTAAAGAGTTTATCACGAAAAAAAAACAATTTTGCGGTAACATTTTTTTTTCGTTATTTTATATTTGACGCATGGAATGCAACAGCGTGGATAGATCTAAAATTTGCAACTTTAAACTTTTTTTACTTATATGAGCCAAGACGTTATGTTTTTTTTTGCTTACCTGACTCACCATTTTAACTGCTTTACATTTAAGTTTAAGGACACGTTGCCGTTGTAAAAATCAGCAAACTTTTAATAAAAATATGCTTCTTTCAAAAAAAAATTCAGTAGTCTGAATTTCTAGTCGCTAAGAATGGAGTTATCGATTTTTACAGCTAGATGGCGTCTTATTTTAATGTTTTGAATTCAATGCTTGTTACTTCATGACTATTAAATATTTCTTTAAACTATCCTAATAAGTTGTGCAACTAATGCTAAGTTTATGTGTTTGGAATGTTCTCGAAAGCAATAAAGTTTAGAAGGGTATGGAATGTATGTAAGAAAATGGATTGTGTACAACGCTATATGTTTTATGTATGTTGTAAATTATAATAGAAATACAAAAATTGGTGATACGTAGATGTGGGTTTTATTGTGGGATTCTCCTTTAACACGAAGTTCCTTTATATATTACGTGAACGAAAACAGTCTTCTTCAATCTCTTCAGTCTCTCTCGTTCTTAAAAGAAAAATCATCCTGCAATTCTCGTTTCGATTGAAAGCCTAACCGTTGGTTCCAGAGACCGAAATCTCTATAAAACGTATTGTCATCCCTGTGATTATCTTTGACAAAGCAGAAATAACTGTTTTAAATGGGGGTTTTGGTCTCGGAAACGGTTTCTTTTGATTGGAATATGGTGTGTATTTAAAGGCACTAGCAGATGTGTGCGCATTTAAAAACCTTTGATGTTTGAAATTAAAAACCAATTAAACATCTTAACGACTTTAGTGGTCTGTTAACGATCAGTTTTCACACTTTATATAAAACCTTTGGACATTACGATGTAATAAATTTGATAGTCCAGTGGGATTTTATAGTTCACTAGCTGTGCACGCGACTTCGTCCGTGAAATACTGTCTGAGCTGCGCGCTGTACTGAACAGTACTTGGACATTGCAAACTTACTTAGTTTTCTAAAATTAACGTATCCTAAGTTACTCCTTATACCATCAGCTAGCTGCCAATAAAAGTTGCGTCAAAATCAGTCCAGCCATTTCAGTGATTAGCCGGCACAAACAAACAGACAAAAATTGCAAAAAATATTATTTTGTTGTATGATTATTTTAATATTACAAACGGACAATCCATTTTTATTTATATGTATAGATTGAAGTATCGTAACAGGAATTAAATAAAATCAAAATAATGCAGTCATGTACAAAAATATATTGTTTGAATGTTGTTATATTAAATTATTGTTACTAAAATATTAACAAATACTTAGAATAACACTAAGTTTAATGGGACGTTAAATTTCAATTAATTGAATATGCAAAGATAATTAAAAGATTACAAAATATATGAATTTAGAAAAAAATTTCATTCAAACTTTGAAAGTTATTAACACGTTGAGCGCTACGCGTATTTCTAAGACAATCCCGTTCAGGCCACGAGGGCCGCTTATACCCCCTGGTATTAAATGGCCGGTGTTTCAGATCGCAGTACAAAATAGTTTACATTTTTAACGCAAAATAGTGTAAAATTTTATAGTTCTCATGTTACACGCTGTCAGCCACCGATGGTTGACGCGACCTAAACAGAAAATCTAGTGTCAGCCACCGATGGCTGACCCGGCGCTCAACGTGTTAAACAAGACGTGTTTTTTTTACTTTAAATCGAACCTGCGACAGGAAGGCATTTGCATATTCAAAGTTTTAACAATAATAAAGGATATTTTTAATTCTGGCAAGTTTTAAATTGACAAACATTGAGATTCAGCCTTCCCATATGTCCCGATGTAAACTAAAACATCTTACATACTAATACATACGAAAAATATGGACATAGGCACCTATAATAACAGTCTGTTGCGTTCTAACTTAAACATAAACTAATTAAAAATCCCGCAATAAAGAAACAAACTTGATAAATTTAATTAGGTACTTGGGTATTATAAAAAAAACTGTAAAGATTTAATTTCATTACGGTCCTTCGAGCAGGATATTTTATATTGAAATAAATTTTATTGCCTCATATTTATTAATTTATTTTTTTAAATGTACATAATAGGTACCTTTTCAAATTTAACAAGTATTTTACATTGTTATTATTATTTTCATATAAATTAAAATATTAATACTGATTACAGTTATTAATTAATATAATTATGGTAATTAATTGATGGCGTTATATTTACATCGTGGCATTGATTATAATTTAGTTTAAGAAAAATGTATTTAAACCCGCATTTCTTTTTTCAACAAAAAAAATAATTAAAATATACAACCAACACAATAATTATAATAAATTAATCCTAAAACTGTCTTAAAAATCTATATTTCTGACATTCAGTTACATACAAATTATGCAAAAATATTATATAGTGGTCCTATAAAATATATCTTCGTGAAAAAAACTACGTAAATATATTGAGCACCTTAACTTAGTAGATATAAGGCACTTTAGGTTTTTTTTTATGATGCAATTTTTATGTTATAAAAATTCTTAACTGCAATATTTTTTTTTTGGATTATAAAACATGAAAATAGATGAACACTTTCATTATTTTTATTGCATTTATTTTATTGTAATTCACTATTTTTTATTTTAAGGCTTGAAAATATTTTGCCTTGAGGAAGACTTTTATGAGATATTATGATACATTACCGTTAAAATACACACAATATCATTAAAATAAAATAAAATTAAATTAAAATATAAATTAATTATTTTATTACTTTTTATAACTAACTTTAAAATAAACGCCCAATTATTTTGGAATGTAAATGAGTTGACAGTCTTTGTGAATTTTATTTTAAATATGAAAGCAAATTTCATAAAGATTTTGTATTTTTTTTATATAACAGTTAAATATCATTTTCACCATCAATGATTTCTTACTTGTAACACTATAAAAACAATGTAAAAGACAGGAAGACGCATACACGCAAATATTTTTTAACATTATTAAAAAAAAAACGCAAGTTACCGGCCTTAATTCAGGCAGGAGCTTGCTCTTATAATAATTATTTGCAAGTTAAAATAATTCACAAATAACACCACTTAATCCGTAACAAAATTACGACCCAAAAATTATGTGCATGAGAACAAAAGGATGTATCGAGGAATTCGTGTTAATAAATATCATAATCGCGTAAACTTTTCATGTTAAACCATACTAATTCGTTAATATTCTGTGAGTTAACGTAAAGGATATTAACCCTTATGGCAAGCTTAATTCGGGTTCAATCGCCTCAAGCCTAATTGCGGGGTAGTGGGCATCAAAAACGAAAACCTCACGCGTGTTTATCGTATGATTCATATTCATCAATAGTGAAAATGCTATTTAACTAAGTAAAATTGTTTATTTTAGTATTTTTCCTAATAAACTGTATATAGCATAAAATTATTTGAACATCACAAACTAGTATTTTCAAAGAATTAAAACAAAAATCTATTAATTTTTAAATAAACCAATCGAAGTTTTATGATCAAAAAAATGTTTTTGTTTATACTGTTTAAGTGTCGAGTTGAAATACACACACACACAAACTTCCGCTCTAAGTTAAAAACTTGACGGTGTTAATTTTCATAAATTATTAAAGTAAAAAGAGGTATGAAATATGCAGCCAGCAACCATACCACTTCAGCTAAATTCATTCCCTTCATACAAACTCTCACACACTTCCAACAATCTCAATACAGGGCTTATGTTATATGGGAAGAGAGATTTTGACACCAACCTGCTAATCTGCAATCTTAACCTTATCAACACACGCATCGTATCATCTAGTCCCCTACTGCCTCCGGAGTCGGTCAATTGGCATGTATCTAAAAACTTGGGCCAATTCCTCCGTACATATTTTAGAAATCTTAGCAAATACAACAAGAAACATGTCTCATTGCTTACTAAATAATCTAAAAGTACATCGCTGTCGTGTGAAACAATCTTCAAAAACTCTATAAATGAAGATATAGGGTTCAACATTGGTATTAAATCTGGATACATAGAATTCCTATATACAATACCAACAGTTATATCTAATGTACATACCATTGATTCAATTAGATAATCATCTTGTTCACTAAACAAATGTATTAGCATCTTCGTGAAAGCAGTTTCCGGATGAAATTCTAAACTATTTCGTATAAAAACATCTAATTTCTTCAACACGTCTCTTATGGATCTTTCAACTATTTGCATATCTTGAATCGCGTTATAGTCTGATGAATCTATAGAACTGTCAGATGAATCACATCGCATCTCTTTAACTGTGACCGCTACAGACTTTAAAACTAACAGAGACATTCTTTGTAATGTTGTTTTGTCCACATCACTCCTCGCATTGGAAGACTCCTCATTATCATCTATTCCATAACTCTGATCTACTAATTGTATAGATGAAGATATCGGATTTACTTCAGGACCGAGTGAATAATCCCTTATTATAGTGCATTCGTTACCTAAAAAACCAAAACCACTTCTACTCCTTTGTATTCTTACATCTGTAAGCAGCCTAAAATCTTTAACATATCTCACAATTGAATGCGCTAAGCAGCATATCTCTTCAGGCAGAATATCTTGCAGCGCTAATGTAGATCCATAACACAGAACCTCGTTAAATAGACTTAACAAATGTGAATATATTAAACTGGGCAGCATTCTATTCCTCAATAAATCTACAAAGCTCTGTAAATCTGCATAGAATGGCTTAGTATCAATTATAGAAAGATTAGCCTTAACGCTTATTATATTCTCCCATAGGGAGAAAAATGTTAGTATACAATTTTCAGCATTAGCTAAATTCAGGTACCTTAGTAGCAATAGTTTCATATTCTTGACTAAAACTGGCCAGTGGTGTTCTAACGTTTTTATCGTTAGACATTTTATGTGCGATGTATCAAAGGATTCAGAGTCAGTTAATATTACTGTTATGCAGCCATTTTCGCTAACCCTTTCTATCCTGGCCGGAGGAGGTTCGGGAGTAACTGGCCGTTCTGTTTGTTGATTAGAAAATTTTAATACTGGTTCATGTAACTTGAATGTAACCGTTTTTTCTGGTGGCTTGTCACCCGAAGATGTTGATGGTGCACCATGTGTTTGTAAATTAGAGAATTCATTGTGCAGATTTTCAGTTCTTGAACCAGAAGGTGCTTGTGAGGTACTACTACTGCTTCCATTGTAACTAGTAGTACCTCGGAACGGATTATCTTCTTGCACATTACTGTTTCCTGATGAATTAACATAGTTGCTATCTTCTAGAGGATGCTGTTCAACATCTTTCCACTCCACTATCCTCTTTATAATATCCAAACTGAAGTTTATCTTTTGTACAGTTATCCTATTAATTCTATCAAACAAATATATGTTTTCCGCTATTTGTTGAAGCCAGTTCTCATCAACTGTATCTTTTGAGACAATTAAAAAGCTAGCTAAGACTCTACAGGCAACAAATGTTATGAATTTACTTTTATGATCCGCCAATTCAACAACTTCTGTGATCCAATCATGTTGATTCCTTACAAATATATCACAAGCGCTCATTATCCTTGAACAAATTGTGCCTGTACTATTTTGCTTCAAATATATATCAAACATAAGTTGCATTGTTGATAAATAAGTTAAGGAGCAAGTGAGAGGCCATGAAACTATATTAAGTTGCCTGTCAAACAGTTGCGACACTAAACTTTCATCATAACCACATAAACATTGTCCAACAAGAGCATTCTGTAACGTTCTTAACTCTGTAAGCAATTTATCATCTTCGGAAGTCCAGTGAGGTGCAGGATTAGAACCGGATGGTATTATATCTATTGTAGAATCACTGGGCAGCCTGAGGATAGTCGAACAGTCAACTGCGTCTTCACTAACAGTGCCACTGTCTGGTGACTCCCCATTCCTGGAAGTAAATTCTTCTGATGTCTCTGCAGGTGTTTCAGATTCGAAGATATCAGTGAGAATATCTTCCGCCGATCTATCGCTGCCATCATCAATGTCGGGCGCGTCGATTCGCTGTTTCTTTTTCACAGGTTGATCTGAGGCCATTCCTTCATCTGAATTTGGTGTTAAATGCCCTCGGAGAACCATTAACGCGATTTGCGATACAGCGAATAATACCTCTCGTTTTATTTAAGTAGATAAACGCATATCAACAGGGTTTCTTTCGTTATTCTGAAAACAAAAAGGTGAATAAGTGTTTGACCTTTTCTCAGCTACTCAGTTACGCGCACGACAAAGCCAAAGTAATTTTTACTACAACGAACGATTACCAGTTGCTAGAAAGTTGAAAAAAATGAAATTGATAACCAACGCTAAATAATTTCATAGTGCAATTACATAATTTACTTTTACGTTAAAAGTTTCAATTAACTTTCCAAAATATTTTGATGGCACACATACCATTGACAGACAACCTAGGTTGTTTAAACACTTATTTGCCTTAATGGTATCCATATATGACGTCTAACTGTTCACTGCAATCCGTTAATGATCACTAATACACAGTTTTAAGTGATTTTTCTTAAGAAATCGTATAAAATACTCAATCACAAAGTTGTGCACAGTACATCCACTGAACAGACTCCATTAACTACAATGACGCTTAATCGATTGAAGTCCTTTTTATTCAGGAATTTGGTAAACATTTAACAATATTAAAGAGAAATTAATACTAAATTTTATTCAAAATATTCTAAAATCATTAATAATAACTATTTAAACCATTGAAAGTTTTTGAATCACCGTTTTTATTAAAATAAGATGAATAAAATGTATGGTATTTAACCTTCACATCCGGTTTGGACGTTGCCAGTTTGACGACTTCTGAATTTAGCAATTCAGACGAAAAGTAGCAAGTAATATTTCTGTGTGATGAACAGTAGCTAATTTGTAACTATACTTCAACTATACTTGATTGAAAATCATGTACAGAATTAAAACTTTAAATTATTTTTAAGAAATGTCCGTAAATAAATCAAATTGGACTTTTGCCGACCAAATTAAATTGTAATGCCACTTTTTTTTTTCAAACATTTTAAGTTTGTTAAAATTTAATGTTAACATGTTCTGGATGGACTATCAATAATTCATCTTAAATGCTACATTATAATAATTCTAAACGTTTTCAATATTTCATTGACATAATTTAATTATTTGCATACTGTAAAAGATTTTTGAGAGAATGTTTATTTCACTATTTCGCAAATGGCAACACACTTAGTATCCCACAAGAAAAATGTCTGCTTTGCAAGTATCAGAAATTTAGTTATTTAGTTATTTTAATAGCCGTAACAAGTGTAAATTTACATCACTAGAGATATAAGGTAAATATCATTAATATTAAGATAATATGCGATGTAAAGACGACTTTGATGAGTCATACAAGTGTTTTTGCATAACAATCAATAGAATGAATTTAGGTTAAGATATTTGGTGTTGTATTCCGATCGGGACAAAAATATCCAAATATTAAAACTTCCAAGCTTTTCTTAATATAATTTACTAGTAGGGGATATCATTATTTAAACATACATTCGTACAATGTAAATGAGTCGATATGTCATTGGTTGTAATTTTCTTTTTTTGGTAATAATTGTTATGCATAGTTTAATAAAAGTTCAAATCTGATGATTACGAAAGAGTAATACATAAACTGACACTTGCAACCTTGTAATAGATAGAAAGCAATTGTCTATAAAGTAAACTATTAGACGTTAGGAAAACTATTTCCTGAAATTACTGCAGTGTTCAATAGGCGTTGCTCCTCGTCCAACAAAAATATACAACAACAATGTTTAAGTTTGTATTTTTTATTAAAAAACAACTTCAGATGTTCTAATTCTGGAACACCTACGCATTTTTATTCTTTACGCATGAATTGTAAATATTCATAGATAACAATAAAAATTGTTTATTTTCAGCTTTAACGAAAATGGAATACACAATTGGTACAGATAATAAAGAAATTGGTGATCAAATATCGACTTTTTGATGTGAATCTCGCAGACTATAGTGTAATGAATCAAGTGTACGTCATTAAAAGTTGAGTGAGTGATAACCTTCAGGATGTCTGATGAAGAGGACTCTTCGCCGGATAGGGCTTTAGTGCCCACCAACAATGTACCAGGTAAAACTTTCTATGTATAATAAACAGCTTGTCCTACCAACCATGAGTTTCTGACACCAAAATCCCCGTTCAAAACTTATTTTTAACTCTGTTTTGTCAAAATAAGGGATGACAATATGATTAATATAGAGAATTTGGTCTCGGAAATGAACAGTAATTAGGATTGTAATCAAACACTCCCAAGTAATATGTTTGACTACTATGATTTACCAGTAAGATACCTTAACTCCTGCTTGGAGTAATGATATAAGATAGGCAATTGTTTTATGTTCCCTGCAACTTTGATAAGTTAAACTGTGTGTGTTGTGTTGACTATCAAAATATGTGTACAAAAATTTATTTCTAATCAAAAAAGTAATAGATGTGTCTATTCACTAAATATGTATAAACTAGCTGTGGCCTATGACTCCGTCTGCGTGATATTTAAAACACTTAATAAGTAGCCTATGTGTTCTTCCAGACTATATTCTACATTATAGCCAGATTTACATTCAAATAAACATCCATCAAACCATCCATCTAAACATTCACATTTATAATATTAGTAATATAGTAAGATAAATAAAATTAAATTATCTTATATCCACTGTTATTACATAAATATAAAAATTGACACATGCAATAAATATGGTGATATTTCTTGTGATATAAGTTACAAGATGTAACTCTTTTCATTGAGATTGTTAATACAATTTTGTAGTTTACCCCACAGGTAGTGTGATCAGTACAGTTAACTTTCAATATCATTACTATGGCTGCTTGTGTTTTATTTGTTACATAGTGTGTAAACACTAAGCTGATCTTCTGTTAAGGTCTCCTATATATACATGGTACCAATTAAAATTAACCAAAGACAAATTCCTCTTTATGTTCCATAATTTAACATACATTTTCTACAATAACTGTAAATATTAGCTCCCTGCATTTTGTTGGCCGCAACTCCATCAGTGTGGCATTAAAACATACATCTATGCCAAATTTCATTGAGATCCATGCAGCTATTCTGGAGATACTTCAAACAAACGTCCATCCAAACATTCACACTTATATTATTAGTAAGACTGTCACTGTAGTTAATCTTTCAATTTTGATTTAAAAAAAAAAAACTAAAAAGGTGTATGAAATTTAACACTCCTTTACTTATTTTTGACTTTGGCCAATCTGAAGGCTATATTTAGGCAGTGTATTTGTTATTTTTCAATCTCTACAGTTGATACAATCACAGTGTTAGTAATATTATAAAATATTTAAATTTCTGTCTACATGTCCCGAAAATAGTGTTTGTTCATGTAGAAACCTTTATTTACAATCTTTTCTTTATCGAGCTTTGTATATTTCCTTATTAAAATAAATTAAATGACCACATAAGGAAATGTTATAACAAATAATATAATCCTTTTCCTTGTAAAATAGCCAAGTAGAGTTAAATTGTTATGGAATTAATATAATAAAAGATGTTGACAATGGATTGTGAGTATTTTTCATAGAAACATTTATTACCACACATAAAGATCAAATCTTACTAATATTATAAATGCTAATGTTTGAATGGATGTTTCTTTGAATGTATCACAGTAGCGTCTCAACGGATCTTGATGAAATTTGGCATAGATGTAGAACAATAGTCAGGTAGAGTGCATAGGCTACTTATTAAGTTTTTTTTTAACTCCGTGCGGATACAGCCATGGGAGACTGATATAAAAGTGCGGCAAAAGGTAGTTAGGTATCCTACTGTACTAGCATAATGTAAACCAGGCATAACATTGTCATATATTGTAGTCCTTTTTTTAAATAGAGAATGACAAGGATGGCAATATATGTCGTCTCATGTACAAGTCAAGTCCTAAAATATGTAATTGCTTATTAATATAATTGAATACTTCACACTTGTTAGCGGTCAAGAGAAAACAATTTCTTTTCACGGTACATTGAGCATTTAGAAAGGGGCCCAATCATTAGATCGAATTTCTATAAGGTGGAATAGTGTCAAATTACTCACTCTACAACCAACGTCAGGTCATGTGGAACGAAACTTATTCGGAAACAAACAGATGGTGACAGGATATGAAAGTAAAAAGAAACTTCTAAGCAAGCCTAAAATAATAAGGGATATGCCACAATAGCGGTGCGTCAACGGTACGATAGTAGCGTTTGGTAGTATCATAATATAGTAGCTGTATCCCGCGACTCCGTCCGAGTTTGTGCGGATTAAATAAACTTAATTAGCCTATGTCGTCTTCCAGACTATGTTATGTATATACGTAACGAACATCCATCTAATATCTATACATCTAAACTTTGTCATTTATAAAATTAGTGAACTGTGGCTGATATATGTTTGTTTAAAATTATATACGTTAAGCCAGAGAAACCGAAGTAGGGAAGGCTTCTGTACAGTTCAATGAAAACCACACTGAAGACAGGCGTGAAGTGGAAGCAATTCCGCATTTCGTTGATGAGTGTGCGTCCCGGAGGACTTATTTAGTCCTCTTTCCCTTCCCACCCTGTGGAAGTGTACGTTCCGGATGAGAGGATGCATGGGAAGGGAAAATATTTTCTTTCTGTGCATCCTCCTCATCCTCCTGTGGACTTTCCGGATGAGAGGATGCATGGAAAGGAAAAATATTTTTTCTGTGCATCATCTCCTCCGTCGATTATAGGTAGGCAACGCATATGCAATTGCGCATGTCTATGGGCAACGGTCACTTCGCCATTTTAGCGATTTCAGGTGGCCGCACGCTCGTTTGCCACCTTATGATATAAAAAAAATCTGTGCAGTGCGTCAACGCAGCGTTGACGCAACGTCAGTGTAGCATTGTTTAAACATTTAATATTCAAACTGTGAAATACTAAGTCCTAATTTCAAATCCTTTAACACTAAAGCTATGTTGAAAAAAATAAAAGAAACTCTAGTACATGTATTCCATATGGAACAAGTTCTATGCTGTATACTGAATTGCAAAAATAATTGACGTACCCTAAACATCGGGTAATCAATTGCGTGCAAACATAAGGTGCTATACCGCCCCTTCCGGTCTTTTAGTGATCAAAAAATCGATTAATGTTAGGGGAAATTAATATTGCAATATATTTGCCGATAATTATAACGTTTGTTTACTTATCTGGTTTAATAATCTGAATTGCATGAACTAAAAACCCTTTGATAACCAAGTTGTCGACATAAGGTACAGCGTTAAAACATAGTAATATTATAAATGCAAATGTGTAGATGTATGGATGAATGGATATTATTATAAAGTATCTCCAAAACGGTTGCATGGAATTTTCTGAAATTTTGCACAGATGTAGAACATATTCTAGATCATCGGTTCCCAAACTTATTTTGTCTACTGCCCACTTTGAGAATAAATATTTTTTTAGCGCCCCCATATTTTCACATATTTAAAAACCAATATAACTTCAAATTAAATTAATGAATTATTGTGACCTATATATGTATATTAACGGAGAATTCTAAACGAAACTTTTACTATAACCCGCAACTTGAGACCTGCAGCGCCCACAAGGGGTCGTTATCGCCCACTTTGGGAAAGACTGGTATAGATGAACACATAGGCTACTAATTATTTTGCTGCTAGTTAAAAATAAATCATTATAAAACCATTGAGGGGAAGAATAAAATCGTCAATTTTAATTAGGTTATACAGTTTTGAAATAATTCGTCGCATATGTCATAAGAAATACCGTGAGAATAAACCCAAGCGAAGAATGCTTTTTAATAGCTTTGTACTTAGCTGAGAGAAATGAGTCTAGAAAAATCTTTTTAATGCCATTTAAAAATGCACTAAATTGTAAAGAAAAGACTTCACATAATATTGAGGTCACTGGATAGCTGGCTCGCTGCCTTTTTCCTGACTTTTGGCGCCATCTTGTTTGTTTTTAGATGAATTAAAATTGTGTCAAGGATAATTCATTTTGTTGTGAATAATTTTAGTTATTTTTAATTCTATGCTTAACTTTCTAAAGCATATTGTGTCTTTATTGCCGCAACATCTACAACATTAATAATCCTCACTAGCTGTCGCTTGCAATTCCGTCCGCGTGGAGTTAAAAAAAAACTTAATAAGTAGCCTATGTGTCCTAGGATATGTTCTATACCTGTGCAAAATTTCATCAAGATCTGTTAAGCCCATCCATCCATCCAAACATTCGCTTTTATTATATTAGTAAGATTTATGGATGAAAAAGAAAAAAATATATGACAGGATCGCATCAACTGGCAAACAGTAGAAGTTTACGTAGTTTCTTAATTCGTTGTTAGCAGACTTAAAAGTTCTAAAGTCTGCAGCAGCATTAGCTGCTCATCTTGCTGTCAATTTGGTATTTAAGCAAAATCAGATGATTGCTAGTTGTGTTTGTAATATAGAAATAGCGACTTAAATCAATATTTATACACCAACTAGCTATCGACCGCGATTCCATCCGCACGGAATAAAAAAAAAACTAAAAATTTCTAGCTTATGTGTTCATCCAGACATGATCTGCATCTATGTTAAAATTTATTAAGAACCGTTGTGTCGTTGTGGAGATACTTTCAACAAACATCCATCCATGTAAACTTTCAAGACTGAATTAGATGAATCGAAGTATACTTGAATTCAATGATTGGAATGTACTAATTAATAGCGTGTATCACCTGCAAGGGCAATTAACGGTCAGTGCGCAAATTAGTGGCCGGGGTCACTGCAATGGCTAGTGGCCGTAGCGTTGGCCAATGGCCACCGAGCCGTCCAGTGGCCACTGATTCATACGACGCGCAATACTCATTATACTCCGCACATGGCTATGGGATATCCTTTTTGATTTGGACGCATTGTTACGGCGCTCGTTTCCTGTTGATTGTTTTTTTTTTTTTTTTAATTTTTATTTGTATAATGGCTTGTGTTAGTTGCCTTGTTGACGTTTGTTGAAAGTAGTTTTTTTATGTATTAGATTTTAATGGCCATTGAAATGTCTCTAAATTGTAATTGGCAGACAAGTCATTATTATTTCATGAATGTTAGTCTGTTTTTATTTAGTAACTATCTATCGCCCGTGACTCCGTCCGCGTGGATATATAAAAACTTAATATATAGATAAGTTAAATAAAAAGCAGCACTTCCAGGCATAAATTCGAAAAAAAAAAGTATACTATATCAGTCTCCTGGTTCTCAGCTCCTCACCAATTTTCAGGCATATCGGTATATATATCTAATAAGATAAATCTACGGCTATTTTAAACAAAAGGTAAACTAAATTTCTAGTTTAGTTATAATCTCTATAGCATGAAAATTGGTTCCTTCATAGAGTAAACATATTGTAGGTCAACGAACTGTCATTTGTATTTGTGGGGGCGACAATCTATGACACTGTGAGAATCATTGTTACAATGATGGTACAATCTTGTCATAACAGAGATCTTAGGTCATGTTCACACAAAGCGTTTTATCAGTGATTCTAAATATACTTATGTATGCTAGTGTGAATGTGACATTATATAGGTTAGTAAAACACTATTCTAGTAGAAATACGCATTATAGCTCCTAAATATTATAGTAATAATATTGCGTCATAATAAACAGTTAACTGTTTGTTTCTGAGACTAAAATCATGTCATTATCATTGAGGAAACAGAGACCAGTCTCAGAAACCCACGCTAAGTGTTGCACGTGTAACTTTTATGTAAACTCAGGTACATGATACTGCGTAAAATTTATGTTTCATATTTTATCCGTTAGACATGCAGGCTGGATCACGATTGTATTTTATAATCGTGAATCAACTCTCGAGTATTTTTAACTGTTTAAGTTTCGAAATAATTTATATTAAGTACATATTTTTTTTTTAAATATTAGCAGATTTTTGTAAACTTACTTATATTTGTACCATTCCAACTAAGCTGTAGGCTTGTGCTAGGATGGGCCGCGGACGAGAGCCAAAGCTTGCCCGTGGTCCCGTCCCGATGCGTTGGAGGAACAGAGGGGTTTAGTGGGTATGCCTCCGCTATGGAGGAGAATCCCACATATCTACCGCGTCCCCCCGGGGCCGGAGTATGCATAAAGCACACCCCTCTGAAAAAAAAGGCTTGTGCTAGGATATAGTTTACGACAATTGTCGAATGGCAGCATTCGAACCCCAAACCTCGTGATCGGAAATCCGTACCCTTAACCATTAGGCTATTGGCGCTTAAATTAAAATAGTTAAGATATATGTATTACATGGTATATCTATATTAATGTTTTAAACAGGAAATATTTGTTAGCATTGAATAGGCACTGAAAGTACTGAACCGATTTGAAAAATTCGTTCACTGTTAAAAAGCTACACTATTCCCAGGTAATATAGGCTAGATTTAATAAGATTTTTTATTCCTCGCAGATAAAATGCGAGCAACTGTTTGTCTACTGAATGTACGTTATGTGTATTAATCATTTTCTGCTACTACTGAACAAATCCGTTACATAAATGAGATTAGCAACCAAATGACTTCGTAATCCTCCGTATATTCGCATACCAGTGGTTTATCTACTAATTAAGGCCTAGCACAATGCGAAAGTGAAGTGGTAACGAAACGAAGCGAAACGCAAAAAAAAGAGGACACAATCCATACTAATATTTATCATAGAAAGGAAATATTTGTATTTTGTTTGTGATGAATAAACTAAAAAACTACTTGAGCGATTTTTAAAATTCTTTTGTCATAAGCTATGTTATCATTGAGTAACATAGTCTATATTTATAACTAATTTCTTTTTAATTCTACTAACAAAAAAAATTGCAACACATTTCTTTACTATGCGACTAATTGTTATAGCCTTATAAGTAGTTTTTTTTCTTACTTAAAGTTTTTTTTGCCATAAAAAGATTTTTAAAAAATTTCATTCTTAATTTTTGCTATATAAGCAAAAAGGTTTGTCTGGATTGCGTCTAATGAAAATTCATAGTATCTGTCTACCCCTTAGTGCTTGTTATAAAAAAATGTCACTATAAAAGCGAGTCAACAGCGGCAAGAGGAATTCGTTTGTTTGCGCCCTTACGTTAGGTCACTGGGTCGCTGGATAAACGAGTGTTAATTTTAGCTCGCATGCATTTTAAAGTGGACCGCTTTTTATATCTGTAATGGCCTAGCGTTTCCCCTGTGACGTAGGCGGGCAAGGCATAGACAAAAATAAGCTAATAGTTGGGGTTATTTCTTGGACTACTTTCGCTATCGCGCTCTTGTATTGAAATAAATATTAATTTTGACATGTCAAACTGCTACGGAATCGTTTAATGGCAACTTTCCATACTAAATCTACACTAAGATACTGTATAAGTGATCATTAAACGTCGCACTCAGAGTTGTAATAACGTTTTATAATTAACTTATCTCTATTAAGGAATACTTACATTTTATAGTAATGTCCAGGATCATTTATTATTAAAAATAGCGCCATCTAGTTTGAAAAATATTGACTAATTGATTGCTTTCTGTTTTTATTTACTTCTTGTTTAGTTGGTTGATTATCTTTGACAAAACAGAGATAATGATATGTTTAAATGAGAGATTTTAGTCTCGGAAACGCACGGTTAAAAACTTACTGTAGTTTAAGACTGAAGTAATGAGTTTGAATTATCGATATTCGTAATTATATATTTCTAACTCTCTAAACTGATACCAAATATATCTCCGCAGTGATGGGCATCAAACGTCTCAAGCAGATCGAGACGATGTTTATATCGCGGCGTCTGCAGGGACCGCGCAATGGCTTCAGTGCTGAGACATTGTTGGACATGCTTCTTGTTCTCTACGATGAATGCTGCAACAGTAGTCTGCGCAGAGAGAAAGCGGTTGCTGACTTCATACAATACGGTAAGTTGATTATAAAATTGCAAAATAAAGGTCATTAGAACCTTCCTTATTGTTAGGTGGAACATTCTAGCTATGAGAATTGTGCTATACGTAAAGTACCCCTAGTTTGTGATTTTCTATAAAAATGCATCAGAAATTATATGTTTTATATGAAAAATAAGAGACAGATATTTCTTAATAATAACTTGAATATTTCTTATTCTTGAATATTTTATATCTAACTCGAAGGACCATTTTATTCAGTTTTTTCAAATAAATCACCATTTTTGTAACCTTTTTGTGCCATATCACAAACTAAGTAAGTTGTGTTTATATGTAATATTTATTATGTATATTCCAGTAAAACCCGTAGCTACAGCACTCAAGCGTCTCAGGTTATCAAGAGATGATTTTGAACTGGTGAAAGTTATTGGCAGGGGCGCTTTCGGTGAGGTTTGCGTTGTGCGGGCCTCTTTTATGCAAGTAAGTGATATTCGATTAAAGTCTACAATAGAAATGCTACTATGCCGTACTTAGTAATTAAGAAAACTTACAGTTAGGGACTCCCTTAGCGCTCAATTAACCTCACTTTAGATTAGTTCGATTCGTTCTTTTGTTTGTGTACAAAAAGTATATAAAACATAGGATTTATTTGATTTTAATATATTTTCTTTCTCTTTGTATTCGCAGGGCACAGATGGCGGAGGTAACATGGCGGCCGCTGCCGGTGGCACTGTGTCCTCCACGACCGGCGAGAGAGTCTACGCTATGAAGATATTGAATAAGTGGGAAATGTTGAAAGTATGTGTCTTTTATTATTTATTACTTTATTTATACTAATATTATTAAGAAAGATTAGATTGTTTGTCTGTATGAATAGGTTAGGAAAGTACGGAACCGATTTGAAATATTGGATCACTGTTGGAAAACTATACTATCTCTGGGTGACAGGCTAGTTTTTGTAAAGTTGCGGATAACTGCTAAGTGTTTAAATTAAAGCTTGTAATAAAAATTGTGTTTTAATTTAGATTAAGAACAAAAAGTGCAATTTTTACTTAGAGAACATGGCCACTTTTACTGTAGGGAACTAAATACATCATTTTTTATTTAATCGATTTATTAAGGTGCTATCGATGATTTCATTCATTAAAAAAAAAACGAATATACTGTTATTATTATCGCCTTTCTGGTGTATACAGAAAGTGCAAAAGATTATCGCCTTTAAAGTGGAACACCGACAATTGACATGACTGTACATTTGAAAG
The DNA here is from genome assembly GCF_000836235.2 of Papilio xuthus. NCBI lineage: Eukaryota > Metazoa > Arthropoda > Insecta > Lepidoptera > Papilionidae > Papilio > Papilio xuthus. The sequence goes on along the minus strand of NW_013532866.1, from coordinate 1,256,414 downwards.
TTGTGATCAAATTAGTAATTTCTATGTTGATTTATTTTGCAGCGAGCTGAGACTGCGTGCTTCCAAGAAGAGAGAGACGTGTTAGTGTTCGGAGATAGGAGATGGATTACGAATTTACATTATGCCTTCCAAGATGAACATAATCTGGTGAGAAATGTTTACTATGAATTATTATTATTAGTTTTATCTTTTGTTTATTAAATCTTTATGATAAAAAAAACAGTATGTTCAAATGAACTGTTTTTGTCAAGTGAAGTGTCATTTCATTCGTATTCTCCGATTTTTACGGCTATATAGATTCGTGTTTATTCTTCCTGTCCTAAATAAACTCTCTGGTCAAACAAACACTTTTTTAAGAATGAAAGGTTGGGAAGGGGATGGATTTTACGGAGAAGAGGACATATATAATGGGGAAATATTCTATTTCTGTCCTTCTCCTATGTTGATTAAAGGCAGGCAACGCATTTTCAATTGCGGATTGCCTCCGACTAATATGAAGAATATATATCTTTAATATATCTGTTATAATGACTATTTGGTACTTTTTACGTCGTTGTAACGGATGTATGTATGTGCAGTACCTGGTGATGGACTACTACTGCGGCGGAGACCTGCTGACGCTGCTCTCCAAGTTCGAGGACCGCCTGCCGGAGGACATGGCGAGGTTCTACATCGCGGAGATGGTGCTCGCTATACAGAGCGTGCATGAACTTAGATATGTACACAGGTGTGTGTGTGTGTGTGCGTGTGTGTGTGTCAACATATCACTTACACTTTTAATAAATAAGTTAGTAAATGCCAAATTTTAAAGATATAAAGGACCGTCTCGAAGGACCAATTGTTAGATTTTTGTTAACTTAATCGCCGTTTTTACACAATTTTGTATCCAGATTGTGTGTAGTGTATCTTACTCCTTACTAACATTATAAATGCGAATATTTAGATGGATGGATGTTTGTTTGAAAGTATCTCCGGAACGGCTCAACGGATTTTGATAAAATGTAGAACATAATCTCGAAGAACACGCAGGCTAATAATTTATAGTTTTTTTTTATAAATTTTAATTAGTTTTTTTTTAATTCACGTGGACGGAGTCGCGGGCGATAGTAATCACGATATATGCACGATGTTTAGAGTTCTTGTTATTTTTTGGGTTTTATTATTAAAAGTGACATAAATGTAATAAAATATTTGATTATTTCAGAGACATAAAGCCTGACAATGTGTTACTGGACGCCAGTGGACACATCAGACTGGCTGACTTTGGTTCCTGTCTCAGACTTGGTGATGATGGAAAGGTAATCTTTTATATGTTCCTAAAGTAAAAATAATAAAAAATGTTTCAATATAAATAAAACACTTGTAAGATACGTGTGTTTGTATGTAACAAATAAACTCACAAACTGCTGGACTGATTTAAAAAATTCTTATGACATAAGAAAGCTGAGTAACACAATACCTATATTTATTACTAGATTTTTTTTATTTTGGATGACCGAAGTCTCTGGTAAAACTTAGTTTTTAATACTTTACAGTAGTTATTCAGTTTTATATTGAATTAAATAAATTAGGTATAATAAAATTATTATTATTTTATTTTGTTGTCTGTCTGTCTGTCTGTCAAGTCCTTTTTTTAATTAAATCCTGGGTATTTATATTTCAGGTACAAAGTAATGTGGCAGTGGGAACGCCAGATTACATATCGCCAGAGATATTGAGGGTAAATTTTATATTATTTTGTATTTTATCTATATATTCATAAATTATATTCAGATTATCTGTAAACGAGTCGTAGCTGATAACGAATAAACTATTTTTGTTCTATCTGTTCGTCTGTCCGTAAGTTCCTGGTTATCTCCGGAACGTATGGATTTGATAGTACTTTGACAAGAAGGTATACGAGCATTTTAAAGGCTTCTTTATTTTTAAATTCCGCACTAACGAAGCCGCGGGTAACCGCTAGTTAAGTTACAAAATTGTATAGTAAATATTAATACAGAAGTTATTTTAAAATTGAATTAAAAATATTTTTTTAAAGTTTATAATTTGAATATTAATTTTTCCAGGCGATGGAGGATGGACAGGGACGTTATGGACCAGAATGCGATTGGTGGTCATTAGGTAAATTATAGTTTCTATAATTGTGTTATGACTTTTTAAATTAATGGAAACATGTCGACGTGTTTTTGATTAGTTTGTATTAGTTTGAATTATTGTATGATTGTCTGAGAAATAGCATCTATCTTTATTAATATATATAATAAAATTGGTGTGTCCGTGTGTATAATTAACATTTCTTGTATGTGATGGATTTTGGAACCTATGATGAAAAATCAATTTTTATCTGTCTATCAATCTATCAGTAAGCCGCGCTTGGGTTGTGCAATCTCCGGCACGGCTGGTTTTATTTTGACCGAACTTTGACTAAAAGGTAGCTTATACGTTAATGTTATAAACTATTTTTATTAATTCTGCAGGCGTGTGTATGTACGAGATGCTGTTCGGTGAGACGCCGTTCTACGCGGAGTCGCTGGTGGAGACTTACGGCAAGATAATGAACCACGCGCGCTGCTTCCACTGCCCGCCGCCGGATGACCTCGCACCACAAGTCTGTATACACTTACAATTAAAAATAAATAAAATTGAAGGAATATTTGACATGTTTGTATAACCTAATGAGGGCATAAGATGATATACCAAAAGAAATTTCGTCTTCATTATATTATAAATGTGGTGGATGGATGGATGGATGTTTGTTAGAAGGTATCTCCAGAACGGCTGTATAGATCTGGCTGAAATATGACATAAATGAACAAAGTCTGAAAGAACACATAGGCTGTTAATTAACTTTTGTTTTTTAAATTCTGCAATGTAATGTAAATTAATAAAATACAATATTCAAATTCTAAAAATGTACAACATTTTGGTTTGAAAACTTCCAGGTTTCAGAAGAGGCTAAAGATCTGATACGACGATTGATCTGTTCGTCAGAAAACAGGCTGGGAAAGAATGGGTTGCAAGATTTTAAGGTAAAAAAAACATAAATAACTTAATATTTTGAATACTATAAAGAATAAATATAATTAATTAAATTGCGTTATTTCGCGAAAGTCCATTGGTTATTGCGACTGCATACAGTCTTTTTAATGTTGTTATAACCGAATTTTCCTGTACATTTCCAGAGCCACCCGTGGTTCGCCGGCCTGGAGTGGGACAATGTGCGTGAGATGCAAGCTCCCTTCGTGCCTGACGTCTCCAGTCCCACTGACACCTCCAACTTTGACGTCGATGACACTGATATAAGGTTATTATTAATACATTAAAAAAATAAATTAGTAGCCTATGTGTTCTTCCAGACTATGCTCTACACCTACGCAAAGTTTCATCTAGATCCGTTGAACCGTTTTGGATTTACCTCATAACAAATATCTATTAATTCAAAAATTCAAAAAATATTTTAATTTCCTGTATGTCCTCTCACCATCTATTCATTACTTCTAAGTGTGCAAAGTGTCTAAAGTAATTCAAACATGTTTTATGTGAATGTTTCACCGGTATCCACGTGTTTACAGGTTATCAGAGGCAGTACCTCCGCCCCCGCCGTCTGCAGCCTTCTCTGGACGTCACCTTCCCTTCGTAGGATTCACCTTTACTGCAGGCTCTCGCTTGTCAGACCTGGGTGCGCCTACGCCGCTCAGTCCCGCAAAGAATGCGCCTAGTCAGGTATGTAGAATTAGAATAGCTTTTCCTACTCTAAATCTTCATCAGTCTTGTCTATTTCTCCATACATCCCTGTTAGCCATCATATCTGAATTTATTCCCTTACGTATGTCCTCTTTCATCCATCCATACATTTTTGGAAGACCAAGAGTTAGAATAATAGTCCCATATAATAGTTATTTTCCGCGGCTGATGACAGATTTGAATTGATTCGACTACTTTCAATGGCAATTTAGGTCGTTCCTTATTCGATTTAGTATGAGAAATATACACTAAGCGACTGATTAAGCAACCATCAAACCACTCTGAGTCCGGTATGGTATAAATATGAATTATTTATTCAGCAGGCTCCGTCTAACGCGGGTGATCGCGCTGCACTCAAAGCATTGGAACGAGAGAACGCTTTACTAGCGCAGACAATAGCTGAGCTGAGGTCGGGTGGATCCGGCCTGGATGTTACTAGTGGTGAGATTCTTATATCACTGTTGAACCCCTTTTCCACTAAGCCAGTTGACGTAACTGTGATTTTATTGTTAGCTTATTGGAAAAGAGGTAAAATTTTAAAAAATGACGTTAACCAAGTTAATTGTATGATTATTTTAAATGACATTGTTATTAGCGCTTTTATTATAGTTTCATACATATAAAAAGCAGATGACTTTTAATTCTATTTACTATTGACATTTCAGAAGAGTTGATTCAACTGAAAGAAGAATTATCGACATTATCAAAGAGGAACAGCGACCTTGAAGCACAGTTGAGATGTCACGAACAATTGACAGCGGGAGTCACTACTACGGTAATATTTTGAACTATTTATCAAACTATTTCCGTATCAAATTAAAAAAAGCCTATATGCTATTTTCAGCAAGCGCTTAGAAACTTCATCATATTTTGTCGGTGACGTTACAAAATCTTTCTCACGAGTGTTCGTATTAGGCACCATGTTCCAAATTATATGGAGATCAGTTTAACCGTTCTGAATTTATGTGATAACAAACGATAATGCAATCTTTCACATTTATAATATTAGTAAGATAACTAGTGGTCGTCCATTGCTAAAAGTCTAATATAATTAGTAATCTTTTTTTTATTTTTTTCCCCCGTTTCTGCCCGCACGAAATTATAAACAAACTTTATTAGTAACCTATGTGTTCCATACTATGTTGTACATCTAAGCCAATTTTGAGCGAGATCCGTTCAGACGTTCCGGCAATATCTTCAAACAAACATCTAACCATCTAAACATTCGCATTTATAATATTAGTAAGATTTCCACATTAATTTTAATTAATTAAATTTAAGCAGTATTCTAAAAAATGAGATCAAGATATTCGATTGACGTATTAATATTGATAATAAGTAAGATTTTTAGTAATGTTATTAATATATTTCAGGATTCGAGTTCCCCACAAGATGTACCAACGCGATTGAGAGAATTGGAACTATTGGTTGCGTCATTAAACTCTGAGAAAGATGAATTAATTAAAGATAAGACTGATGCTCAGGAGAAACTAAGATTGCAGGTAACAAATTAAATATTATATTTATAGTATTTTAAATTTATAATTAACATTTATAAATATTGAAGGTGTTCACCGAGATATAGTCTAACAAGGTCCGGTGAGAGGTCCTGCTATCGCGGTTAGATCTGTCAGAAAACATGTGAAACACACGGGGGCATAGAAATTGGGATATAAAAACTTTCTAATAGGTTTTTTGCCATTGAAAGAAGGGCGCTTGTGAGCTATCATCATTTAGTTTGACAAATATACTTGTCGGTTTATACTTTTGCCTGTTTTCCTACCGACAAATAATAACGAATAATCTTGTATCTAGGACAAGGAGTTAAAAGACGCGTTGTCGCAATGCAAGCTGGCGATGGCGGAGTACAACGAGGTGTCGGAGCGGCTCTCAGAACTTAGGCAACAGAAGCAGAAGCTGTCGCGACAGGTTAGCACCACTATTGGTATAAGTTTATAGAAAAAAACTATTTTTTTTTTTCAACAATTCTCAGCGATAACTACAGTGGAATTTGAATAAGCGAGAAATCTTTATGAGCCAGATAAAGTTCTCTGTTAATTATCCATAAAGTGCATGACTAAAACGTATGAATTCCAAAATACAGTCCAACCTTAATAACGAGTCTTAAAGGACAGAGACATTTTTCTCGCTTATGGTAGTAATCCTTCGGAGTCGGACAATGACTTACTTAGAGAGGTTTCTCGCTTATCATGTATTTTGTCTGAATAATATAAGCCTTTTTTATGTAATCTTATTTCTATATGGCTGTTCAGTATCTTATTCTTAATAAATTATAATATATATTAGATGCATTAAAGTATTACAATATGTTAAAGGTTCGTGATAAAGAAGAGGAGCTGGAAGTGGCAATGCAGAAGATAGACGCGCTGCGGCAGGACATCCGGCGCAGTGACAAAGGTCGCAGGGAGCTGGAGGCCAGGCTGGATACTGCCATCTCAGAGGCTACTAAAGTAACTTATATATTCTTATTCTTTGTATTCCATCGTCTTCTAGCATGATATATATACAGGGTGTTGCGGAAGTTACGTGGATGATTGTGCCTATAAAAAAGTATAGCTTGAAATGACGATTTAACTCAATTTGTCAATTTACAAAGTTACTTTAGAGGACTTTTATGAATTTCCGGACATGCTGTACTTAGCAATTCGGATAATATATGAAAAAGTGATGTGTTAGAAAGAGATGGAAATATATCAAGCGATTATGTATTTAATGTGTATGTAATAGGAGCGCAAGTTGCGTGAGGAGACGCTGAGGTCGCAGCGCGAGGGCATGGCGGCTGCCACCGGACCCGCAGCCGATGTTGCCAGGCTACAGGCTGATGTTGAGGCGTTGGAGGTACTGTACTGTATCTTACTAATATTATAAATGCGAATGTTTAGATGGATGGATGTTTTTTTTAAAGTTAACTACAGATCGGCTGAATGGATCTTGATGATATTTGGTATACATATAGAAAATAGTCTGGAAAAAATCATAGGCTATTAATTACGTTTTCTTTTAATTCCGGCCGCACGGAGTCGCGGGCGACCGCTAGTAATCTCATAAGGATTTTATGACAGATTTTAGACATTGACAAGGGAACGCATTTTAATTTAAAGGGTTACCAGTGAGCAAAAATTTCCTAATTGTCCTTTTTATATTTAAGGTAAGGTTGTATATAAGTATACCTTATGTATTAAATATTTGTTATATACAGTTGCAGTACAAGGAGTCGCTGGCGCAGCAGCAGGCGCGGTACAACGCGGAACTGGCATCGCTCAGGGAACAGCTGCAGGAGGGAGACGCTGTCAGAAATGTACTCAATAGAGAGGTCAGCTCAACTTATACTGGACTCTGATTGTTATATTGTTTGATTAATGGATCACTGGAATAAAGTTACAACTCACTGACCTCCAGTAGCCTAAATGACAATCTATTTTGACGTGTTACGTGTCATTTGGTTCGTACTCTGTCCTTGTAGTATTATAAGAAAATTAATAAGTAACCTATGTGTTCCTTCAAACGATGTTTTACATCTATGCCAAATTTCATCAACATCGGTTGAACCATTTTGGAGATATCTTCTAAAAATACATCCATCAATCCATACAACTAAACTTTCACATTTATATTATTAAGTAGGATTCCTTTCTTTCTCCAATGACTAGTATAAAATATATTTGTGTCAACAGCTGCAAACATCTAAAGAGAAGCTGGAGAGCCGTCGGTTGGAGCAGATGTCTGACAGTGAGGATAAACAGATGCTCATCAATGACAATAGGAAGCTGGCCAAAGATCTGGATGCTGTAAGTTATATAACAGGTTTTATAGACTGGATATTCATACATTATTAAATCTTTTGACTAAATTCAGTTAATCGACTTCCATGGTATAATTTAAAAAAAGGAATTCTCTGTGGATTTTTTTTTCTCAGTCAATTCATGGGAAGCCATGAATTAGTTTAGATTTGCCTATTAAATATCTAATATTCACCTTTAAAATGTATTTGATGAAGACTTATTATATTCATACGTATTTTATAACAGATGGCTGAGAACGGCAGAAGATGGCAGACGGAAAGGAGACAAATGGAGATGGAGTTGGAGGAGTTGCGAGCGAAGAGAGATACGATGCAGCATTGGGAGACACAGGTAATATGAAATATTAAGTTTTAGTATATCTATAAAAACAAAAATAATTGTAACTTTATCGATAAAAAAAAAATATATTTTATACGCCTACTTGCTGCAACGGATCCTACGCGCAGGACTTAGGTTAATAAGTAGTTCTTCCAGACTATGTTCTACATCTATGCCAAATTTCAACTAGATCCATGCAGCCATTCTGGAGATACCTTCTAACAAACATCCATCTATACATCCAAACATTCGCAGTGTCCAAAGTGTTAACGTTTTAATATTTGATTTCAGATAGCTGATATAATTCGCTGGGTGGCAGACGAGAAGGAAGCTCGCGGCTACCTGCAGGCTCTCGCCACTAAGATGACTGAGGAATTGGATTATCTTAAACATGGTAAATCTTTTTGATATATTGGTGGCAACGACTTTTATTTTATTGTTTTGTTATTAATATAATTATTTGACTGCACCAATACAAATAATTTTCATCATGTATGATGATGACATTCTGATCTGATGATGGAGCTGGAAGGTGGCAATAGCTTTTTCGCAATGAAACGACATCACGTCATCAAGTTTGGACTCGATTGAATAATCTCGACAAGTAGTTAAAATACAAAATTCTCACAAATTATTAAAAGTGAAATATTATTGGCGTCAGTCATATGACTTACTTACTTTTATTTAATTTTAACAATGAACTGTTTCAACAGCAAGTTCAGGTCGTTCAGGCATGGTGCCGCCGTCCTCCCCGCCGGCAGTTGGCTGGGCGGGGGGCGGGGCTGCAGGCGGAGCGGGGGCTGCAGGGGGCGGTGCGGGGGCTGCGGGCGCGGCGGGGGGCTGGCGCAACCGGCGCTCGCAGAAGCTGGACAAGATGGAGATTCTGACACTGCAGTCCTCCCTGCACTCAGAGATACAGGCCAAGCAGGCGGTGGGGGAGGAGCTCAGCAGGACCAGGGCGGAGCTGCTCGCCAGTCAAAGGTGACCACACGAATATATCTAGATTTTTTGCTATAAAAATAGTTTTTTTGATGTACTCTGACCTCAGGGACAGGTTGACACAAGCATAATAGGTCTAGTTATCGAACTGGGTCGTCTTTAGACGCTTGGGACATTTAATTTGCTGGTCCTTCGAGCAGGATATTTTATATCTTTATAAAAAAATGTTTATTGTTAACATTGTGATTCATTTGCTAAAATAGTAATAATTGCATAGCAGTAATCAACAGATGATAGACAGGTAAAGGACGATTTCTATGCCAAATCCATCTCTTCCTTATAAGTATAAGTTATGGTGTAGAGCATAGTTAGGTGATGAGATGTTTGTGTGCACCAGGGAGCTGATGGAGACGCGGCAGAGGCTGGAGACGCTGGCGCACGAGATGAAGCGCAAGGAGCAGCACATCCGCGACATGCAGGACAAGCTGGACACGCCCGCGCACCCCAACAACTCATGTGAGTACCCACACACACACACACACACAACATACATACCAGTGGACTTGATTGATACATTACATACTAGCGGTTGCCTGTGTCTTTGTCCGTCTACAATAAAAATAATACTTATCGAATTGAGAACTTACTTTTTAAAGTTGGTTAGTAAAGTTGTCTATAACATTCCTGAGTGTATCAGCTACCTTCCAGTCAAAGTCCCGTCAAAATCAGTCAGTCAGTTCCGGAGATTAGCCGACACAAACTTGCACTTGTAGACATACAGACAGACAATTTTTTTTATTTGTTTTTTCGTTATCGGCTAAGCAAATACGTATATACAAAATGTTTTTTTTTTAATTCATACAAAACACTACAAATAAAATTTGCATACATGTTGTATTACTATTAAGGTAAGTTTTATTTAAGTGACCAGATTTTTTTTATTAAGATGTACAGTTTGTTTTGGAATATTATCGTAAACTAGATTTGGATAAAATTATCGTTGCGCTTAAAACGTAGGTCACAATTTCAGACATAAAAACCTTTTAGACCTTTTAATACGTTAAGTACTGGCTACTGGCCTAGCTTGCTCAATTGAAAAGATTGTAGTGGCATGTGACGTGTTATACTTCTAAAGTGGATGTATGAGTCTGGAAGGAAAAGTGTATAAGAATGAATGACAATATTTGCTTGGGCTTGCTTGAAAGCATGGGTGTCGATAAATTGTTATTTACAATCAAGTTCACTTGTATTTTTATTGCTTTTGGGCAAGTTGCTTTAAATTTTCATAGCGTATTATATAAGTAATATAATTTAATTTATTTATTAAATGTATAATTTTCAGCACATACTGTATAACAGAAGTATTATGTTTATTTAGTGCACCTTTTCTTTTTGTTTTGGTTACATGTTCCGCACAATCCCACCCCAATCAATACACGCAAATAATAAAACGTGAAATGTACGTATCCGTGACGTCACACGCTCGCCCCCGACGTCAAATGGAATTTTGGTCTCCCCCCACAAAGGGCAACGTCGACCGCGTCGAAAAAAACGAAAATAATTGCCGGGGATTTTATTTATATTCTGTATTCTGTTCACAATCGGTGGCATTATGGACTCTATGGTCGATTTGTGAATCTGTATTTTTTTTAATCTGTGAATGTATTTGGAACTGTGATTTCGAACGCGCCATTTCAAAAATGGAACACTTTGTTTTTTATTTTAACCGGCAACTGCATTTATGGACGTAACTGTATTTATGTGGCATTTATTTTACGTCGCGTGGATTTTATGTATTTTTTGTTGTTTTTTTTTTCTTTATTACTTCCGTGTTGTGCTTTGTATGACAGTTCGTGTATGGTTCAGGCCGTATATACCATTGTTTTTGGGCGTTACCTCATGTATATGGGGTGTTGCAGTTTTATTATATCACCATTTATATGATTTTAAATGAAATTATTTTTTTCATTTTGGTACTATGAATTGATGATTTTTTTTTTTTGTAAATCCAAAGTAAAACTTCTAGTCGTCAAATCGAAATCTAGTCTGACACGAATTGCCAAAGATTTTTTCATTTTTTTTTATTTTTACAATACGCCTACAAATTGAACTAGTCATAATTGTATTTTTTATTTTTAAGGATGACATATTGTGTCATTGCATATTTATGAAATGATGATACCACTATCATTTTAAAGTCTTAATAATTTCGGATCGAATCTTTCCATAAGTTAAAATATTTAAATCGGAATTAAAGCACACCGTGGAAGTAATTTTTTTTACAATTTAGTAAACTTTTAGTGAATCTCGGTGCATTTTATTGTTTATGTGAATATTTATTTTTGTTAAGCGAATCTTTTGTAATTTTTTGACACTACAGCCTTCATTATACATTTTTTCTGTGTTTAAAAAAAAAGACGTTATTTTGTTACACTTAAAGAAGGAAAATAGTTTTTGTAACAAACAAAATTGCACTCTCAGATGTTCGTAAATAAGTTTATTAGTAAAAATTACTTTTTTTTTTGGAATTATTAACAGAAAAATGTCGTAGATAGGATTTCTTGCTTTAATTCTCTTACAAACAGTTTTATTTATCCTCTTTCACTACCTTTTGGGCGCATAATTCTATTTTTTTTTTGATAGTACATAATTTTTTTTAATTTAAACTTTTTTTTTAACTCATATAAGGCTGGTAGTGTCGAAAACAATATTTTACGTTTCTTATTTACTGTTTGTGTTTTTTAAGTTTATATTTACTATGCATTTACTTCATTTTTTTTTGTTTTTCTTTGTTATAATATCCACGCGCAGTGCATGTGTATAAGTTAAATATATTTATGGGAACTTAAATGTTTATTGTTCTTGTATATAATACGATATTAAAGTTGTGTAATGCCTTGTTACATGTAGTTTGTTTTATTCAACCGAAGAAAACAACTGTATGTTATAATAGTCACATAGTTATAGGCTTTTTACCATAGCTTTAGAAAAAAAAAGATAAGAAAAAATGAAAAAAAAATTTTTTTTTCGAATTAAAAAAAATTGTCGAACTCAGAATTTTGTTTAATAGTTACTAAATTTGATGAAGTAATTGTTAAACTGTGTAGTTAATTTTACATGGGCTTATTATTTAGTGACTACTATAACATTTTCAAATAGAATATTAGTGACATTAGTAGAATGGTTTAAGGATCTTCCAAAAATCGCGTGAGGTTCAAAATTAGGGGTTCCGAAAAACACGAAACATCACGAAGTAGGGGGTTCTAAAATTAGATATCACGTTTATTTTCTGACTGAAATATTTAAACATTTCAATTCTACTTTGTACTAAAGATTAGAGTTAGTTTTTTGGGTAACTAGAAGTTGCTAAAAAACCTCACGTGTTTATTGAAGGACCTTAAACTCTTTGGGCGTTGTATCCTATACTATTATGCTATTGGTGTTTAATGTAAAATGAACTTAATGTACGGGGCATTAAAGTGGAAAGTTGTTGCAAGCAGCGAGGCAAGGATCTGCCAAATCGTCGACGTATTGGAGCGGCAAAGAAGAGAATGGTTCGTTGTTTTATAGTCTTAAGAGTTTGTCCATAATGTCTAATTAGAGGTAGATTATTGTTTGTGTATGTTTACCCCTTTTGTGTTATACAGTGTCTGTTGTTATGTTTATTTGTGATACTTAGATTTTTTTTTTATACTGGTGAATCGGAATTTAAGATTTTTTTAAAGAGAAAAAAAAATCAAATTTTTTTTTGCAATTTTTTTTGTGTTTTTTTATATGCAGACAATGTATGATCATTATTATTAACTTTAATTCCCCTTTCCATTCAAGTCATTCATTCGATATAATTCAAACAATATATTTTTTTACTGTTTTTTTATTTAACAACAGAGATTGTATCAATATAAAGCTCTAATTCATTTCTTGCCTTTGTGCGGAGTTTAATTTTTTTTTGTTTTTGGAGTTCATTTTGTAAATACGAGCAAGTGTAAAGAAAAAAAAAATGTAACGCAATATCGTTGTTTTGTGAGTCTTCCAATTATTTTATTATTTTATCGATATAATAAGATTATTAAATTTAACAATGATATACATAAATTATTACGTTAAATCATTGCTTCAGTTCTAAAACATAAATATAGCTAAATTATATTATCTAATTTACGTTGTACGTAAAACAAATTGAATGTTAATTACTCTTAATTACAATAATATATGAGTTTCTTATAATTTGTGCTAAAAAAGAAAAAAATAAGGAATATTTAAAAAAAAAAAAAATTTCATTTATGTATTTTCTTGTTTTTTATATGCAAAAAAAATCAGTAAAGACTCATAAAATTCTGATATGCGTTGATTTGCAATTACTCCAATATTTAATATACTTTTTTTTCCATGTAAATCGCTTTGCTTCTGCTTAAGCTTTTTGCGGTGGCATGGATGTGACATTGAATATTATAAAAAAAATATAATTGTAAAATTACAAAGTTACTATTACAGTAAACTTATTAAAAGACAGTTTTTTTTTCGGAAAAAAATCTAATTTTGTCAAAAAAGGTAATAGGAATGTAGTTGGTTTTTGCATCAAAACATTATTTGGAATCAATTCAATCTTATTTCATACTAGTACAATCGCATACAAAAGTTGTTTGAATTAATTATTTTTTTCACTCCATCCACATGTGTCCATTACATAACCACCACATAACGTGCTAAGCGATATGTTTTTTTTTTCTTTAACACTTGTTTGTATACGCATAGTTATTTTGACTAATATTTTTTTCTCAATTGTATAGTTTACTCCTACAGTTTTTTTTGTAAACCCTTCTTACTGTACGGCTAATGGTCACCATTCACACGGTATTTTGTGATTTTCTTGACTTCAATTCCTTAATATTACCTACAGCCTTCGGTTCAACTGCCGTCTCTTACATTCCTATAGTTATATTTTAGGTTTCATAGGGTTCTGACTTCTAACACATTGAGAAGGTTAGTCAGTTATTTAGTCAAGTTCAAATGTCAACACACCCCTTTTTATGAATGTTACAATGTTATTACAATGATGTGGAGAATTTAAACAGTAAATCATATTTAACTTTATAATTTACGTAAACTATGTAACATCTAGGATAAACATAGGTCGTATGGTATGTAAATATTTACTTTATGTATTATAACACCGGTATCGTGTGAATGGTGGCTTAGTGTATATCGTCTTTTGTAAATGTCCAGTGCATGTACGTAGTTGGAGAATTTAGTTCACTAAAAATGTTCCATTTTAATTCGAGTGTAAAAGTGTTACCGGCTATATTTAAAATTGTATTAAAAAATATAATTAAATTATAACACTTTTGTACTCGTATATACTTGCCACCATAGATTTTTTTTAGTTTATCATACCTTTTGTGAACGTGGTTTCGGTTGGGGATTGGTTTATGTGTTTTATTGTTTATCCTTACTTATTTTTTTTTTGTTTTTTTTAATTGGTTTTGAATCGAAGTATGGTGTTTTCAGTTTTGGACCGTCCACCGTCTCAGATGAGTTATTTGGATCAGTTCCTAAAGGACGCACCTGCAGAGAGGCATTACGACAATGTAGCCTCTATGAACAACGAACAGAAGGTCGGTATTCCTATGCATTTGATGATTTAATTTAGTTCACGTAATACTCGTGTCAATAATATTTTGTGTTATTAATACCTGTTATAATTGTCTATGATTTAATAAAGAAAAGCGCTTGTTAACATTGGTGGACTAATACTTTGTACATTTGAATTCAAAATAAGGTACAGGAAAAGCTCTTAAAAACTTTACTAGAACGATAAATAAAGCTAAAATTTTTATGATTTTTTTTCGAAAAAAAATTAATAAGTTAAAAAAAATTGATAACTCTTTGTCTTTTGTGTTAGGAATTGTTGCTTTTTATGTTTCACATTTTTTTTGCTTATTTTTTTTGTTTGCTTCCATGTTTTTGATTTTATGTTTCAATGGCTTGCGTACAGATGTCGCCGCAATACCGTTACAGAAATGCTCAGCATTGTTGCAATGTAAAGGTATTTTTCAACTTTTTTGTATTTTTTCTTAAATTATTTTTTTTTTTTCAATCCCCTCCAAAGCTTTTGTTGTTCTATGTTTTTGATTTAACCTTTTATGTTGGGTGTTGGTTTTTTGATATTACTTTAATTTTGAAAAAAGCATATGCCGAATGTTTGAAGCAAAAAAAAAAAATTACATTTTTACTGTTTGTATAAATATTTTAACATTAGATTTTGACTATAGCATTTTTTTTATAAGTGCACCTTAAAATAAAAAAAAATCTAAATTTAAATGACCATAATAATACAGTTAAACCAGGATAAGCGAGAGTCCAAAGGACCGCGGTATTTATCTCGCATACGAGGAGTTTCTTTTTATACGATTGATTGAACATGCATAATGAACTTGTGTTACCATATCTATCTTTGTTTTTTTTAATGATAACGATAGAGATGAGAATATATTTTTGGTACAATATAAATTCACAGTGAACACATGTTCCAGATGTACGGTTCGCAGCAGTCGTCTGCACTGAGCGGGTCCGCTGACTCCCCGGAGGAGGTGGAGCAGCGCGCCGCCTCGCCCGCCTCCACTAAGAGCTCGCCCAGTGACATGTCCACGGTCAGTGATACATCATCACCATCACCATCATCATCACCACCGTCATCATCAAAGGACCAGTTGTTCTCGTGCGTCTTCATAAACACGAAATTCAGACTTCTACATGTACAGGGCTATATAGTCACAAAATACTACGGGTTATATAACCCGTAGTATTTTGTGACTATTTGATTTTTGATGATTTCGTAGCTGGTGCTGAGGATTTTCAACCAGCCCGCACTTGGCCAGCGTGGTTCACTATTCCTAGTCTAGTCACCCTAAGTTAGAGTAGGCTCCGAGCCCCTCGGTGGGGACGTGTAGTGAGCTGACGATGATGATGAGGATTTGAACTAATGATAGAGATAGATTAAATGTCCGGAACATCAGCAGTTACGTTTAAGTCAGAACGAAACAGAAATTGTTATATCAAAGTAATGAGCTATAGTAATAATTCAGGGATAGTGAATCTTTAAAATAAAGTAACATTTAACAATTCTATTGTGTGTTTTATAGGGTTTTATTTTTTTCTAATATTACAAGCGTCAATAGCCTAATGGTTAAGAGTACGGATTTCCGATCACGAGGTCGGGGGCTCGAATCCCGCCATTCGACAATTGTCGTAAACCATATCCTAGCACAAGCCTACAACTTAGTTGGAATGGTCAAAGAAATATTAGTAAATTTACAAAAAAATCTGCTAATATTTTACAATTGTTGAGATAAGTGTTTTTTGTAATATAATTTGTATTATTGTATTTCTGATTATTTAATTGTTAATATATATATAAATTGCAGGATCCATCGCTAGGTCCTGGCGGCAAGCAGAAGATACATCAGTTCCTCGTGCGAACATTTAGCAGTCCCACCAAATGTAACCACTGCACCTCGCTCATGGTGAGACATCCACAACTCAGGGAAACGCACAGAATAAAAATATTTTCCTTTATTACTATTGCTTCACTCTTACATCAAATCCCCTTCTCATCTTTTCGTTATAAAGATAACTTTGGGAAGGGTAATAATAAAGGGGAATTCCATTCAAGGCGTATCTTGTATGTGGTCTTGGCATCGTACCGGCCCAGTCAATTCGAGTAACAGATGTTCTTGTAAAAATTGTAATTTTCGACTTATTTAATTGTTTCTTAAAGGAGATTTAAATTAGTATGTATGTGTGTCAGATCGGTCTGACACGTCAAGGCGTGGTGTGCGAGACGTGCGGCCTGGCGGTGCACACGCGGTGCTGCTCCCGCGTCGCCGCGCGCTGCCCGCTGCCGCCGGAGCGCAGCCGCAGACCTCTCGGCATTGACCCTGCTCGTGGACAGGGCACTGCATACGAGGGATATGTTAAGGTGAGGTAATCCGGCTTGAAGGACCACATTTATACTAGTGTCCGGCTCGAAGGACCACATTTACACTAGTGTCCGGCTTGAAGGACCACATT
>NW_013532866.1:1238969-1239342 GCF_000836235.2 Papilio xuthus | reverse complement strand
TTACACTAGTGTCCGGCTTGAAGGACCACATTTACACTAGTGTCTGGCTTGAAGGACCACACTTATACTAGTGTCCGGCTCGAAGGACCACATCATTAATGTTCTTTTAGTATAATAAACAAGAAAGTTTTGTATTTTTGTATGTAACAAATAATCTTACAAATATTAAACTATTTCAAATATTATTTTTCCATTAGAAAGTTACATTAGCACTAAGTAACCTAGAGTATATTTATTGCTAGTTTTTTTTTATTTCTACGAACAAAGTCGCGTGTAAAAGCTATTTTTTATCAAATACTAACTTAAATACAATTATCGTCAGGTACCAAAGCCGGGCGGAGTGAAGAAAGGTTGGATGCGACAGTTTGTTGTA
>NW_013532866.1:1225835-1237862 GCF_000836235.2 Papilio xuthus | reverse complement strand
GACCACATTTATACTAGTGACCGGCTCGAAGGACCACATTTATACTAGTGACCGGCTCGAAGGACCACATTATTAATGTTCTTTTAGTATCATAAACAAGAAAGTTTTGTATTTTTGTATGTAACAAATATTGTTACAAATATTAAACTATTTCAAATATAATTTTTCCATTAGAAAATTACACTATCACTAAGTAACCTAGAGTATGTTAATTGCTAGTTTTTTTTTTTATTTCTACGAACAAAGTCGCGTGTAAGAGCTATTTTTTTATAAAATACTAACTTGAATACAATTGTCGTCAGGTACCAAAGCCGGGCGGAGTGAAGAAAGGTTGGATGCGACAGTTTGTTGTAGTCTGCGACTTCAAACTATTCCTCTACGACATTTCACAAGACAGGTACTTTGTTTGTTTTATTTCGTTAAAAGTACAATTTATTTGGCTGTTATAGATTTTACCTTCGCACTCAGAGTCTTTTAAGGTCGCCCATAGTATAGATTTACTATAACAAATCTACATAAAGGACCATAAGTGATCAGTTAGCTACGCTTAGTGCAATCATAGTTGGTTTCTGAGACCAAAATATCCGTTTAAAACATATTTAAGACTTCGGGGCCTTCAAGAAAAGAGGCCGGCAACGGATCTGTGGTTCCTCTGGCGTTGCGGATGTCCATGGACGTCAGATCAAATTCTTTTATTTATTAAAAATATATATATGTATAAATAAATAATTTATGTTTGTATTTACAGGAACGCGTTGCCGTCAGTGTGCGTAAGTCAAGTGCTGGACATGCGGGACCCGGAGTTCAGTGTCACCTCTGTGAAGGACTCTGATGTCATACATGCCAGCAAACGAGACATACCTTGCATATTTAGGGTAAATTATCTAGTTAAGAAATTAACATTCAGTTGTACCCTACATTGACCCAAAGATTTGTGGGGGTAGTACGATTGTTTAAGAGTGTTCTTCCAGACTATGTTCTATATATACGTCAAATTTCAACGAAATCCATGCAGCCTTTCTGTAGATACCTTCTTACAAACATCCATCTATCTGAACATTCACATTTATAATATTAGTAAGAAGTATGATAAATTTGTTATTTTTATTGTAATTTAAGCCAGATGGGGGGCACTGCAAAGATTTTGTTAGTAAATTTGTCGACGACAATATTATACAAAATAGCGATTATCACGAATATTCCTACTACGCCTACAGTCCATTGAGTTGGTTGGCTCTGTGTTTACATAACTAATACATTGTTTTTAAAGTGGTCAGCAGTGTAAACCCACATTTATATTACAGATATCAACATCACAACTGGAAGGTGGCAAGCGTTACCACACACTGATGCTGGCGGAGTCTGAATCTGAGAAGACCAAGTGGGTGGTCGCGTTGAGTGAACTGCATAGAATATTGAAGAGGAACAATCTGCCTGACAAATGTGTCAGTATTGACGCTTTTTAGCTAAAATTGTGAAGATAATTCTATCTCGACATATATTATTAATACAGATCTATTTTATCTAACATAGAAAATTTGATGTGGAACTAATAAGACACAGTTTTTTTTTATTGGTCTATATAAAAATTCGTGGTATTTCGTAAAGATGACTTAAACTGTGTAGGGCGGAGTTTGTAAGAAATAATGTAACTTTGCTGTAAGTGTAACACCGCGAAATTCCTTGACTGTACATTAACGCAATCCTTACTTAATATTATAAATGAAACAGTAACTCTGTTTGTATCGTAATCGTGACGATTTAACGTGGAAACTACTAAACCTTGAAATTTAAATGAAATTTGGTACACTAATAACAAGTTAAAGCTTTCACGTGGAGGAAGTGAGGGCAGAGGGAGATAGTTAAGAATACTGTGATGCAGGTGTACTCAGCGTGCGTGGTGGGCGAGGCGAGCGGCGCGCTGGTGCGCGGGGCGGCGTGCGCGTGCGTGCTGGAGCGCGGGCGCGTGTGTGTGGGCGGGGAGCCCGGCCTCGCGCTGCTGGACCTCGAGCGCGCCGAGCTCGTGCCGCGCAGAGCACACGCGCCCGTCGCCAGGATGAGATACGTCCCGCATGAACAGTTGCTAGGTATCATTCTACCTCCATCTACTCTTATCAACGTCTTTCACACTGCGCAGTAACATAACTTATAAGTTAAATACTACGGTATGATTTAAATATAAAAATGCTTTGTCTCCAGTTGTGATAGCTGGTCGTGGCCGGCACGTCCGTCTGGTACCGATCCGTGCGCTGGAGTGTCCAGAGGTGGAGAGTGTCAAGTTGGCGGAGGCTAAGGGCGCGGTCGACCTCGCTGTGGGCGAGCTCAGTGCGTCCACATACGGCTTTGCTGTTGTATGTAAACGACAGGTGAGATAATTATGTTGTTACTGTCATAAGTACAGTCTGGGATATCCGCGGTGTTACACTTATACAAATTGCCTTTATTGTTGCAACGAGAAGAGCTTCATCGCTAAGTGCGAGAGTTAGTAATTTGCGCAAGTTACAGCATAATAGTAAAGTGAAAGGCATAATGTAAAAGCACTTTTTTCGTACATAAACACTTGCAAGTTACATCGTATTATCTATTATTATCGCGTAGTTGTTACAATCCTTAAGGAAATTTCAAACGACTGGTCTTCTTAAACTGGAATACCGCCAAATTCTCTGATAGTACACCATCAACATTACTCTAGCTCAAAAAAAGTTTTGTTTATTTTAAGGAATCTAAAGAAAAAGAATTTTATTTAAATAAAGTGAGTTACGTAACATTTTTAACACAATAGAATTATAATATTTATTAGAATTCATGGGTGGTGTACGTGTACGAGATAACGCGCACAGCTGCAAGGAGACGTCGCGTGGCGGAGCTGCGCGCGCCCGGCGCCGTGCTCTCTGTGCAGCTGAGCCGCGCCCGCCTCGTGCTCGGTTACAGGGGCGGCTTCGCTGCGCACGCGCTGCCTGAGCCGCGACGTGCACAGGACCAGCCCGCTGTCTGTCAGTATACGCTCACATCTGCGCTTACTCCGAATTTATTTAAAAAAAAACTCAATAAGTAGCTTATGTGTTCTTCCAGACTGTGTTCTAATTCTCTGCTAAATTTCGGCAAGATATATGTAACCGTTCTGGAGATACCTTTTAACAGACATCTATCTGAATATTCGCTTTTATAATATTAGTTAGGTGTGTTTAAATGCAAAATGTATAAAAAAACATCTTATCATAATAATATTATAAATGCAAAAGCTTAAATGGATGGATGTTTGTTTGAAGTTATCTCCAGAACGGCTCAATGAACCTCGACGAAATTTGGCATACATATAGAACATAGTCTGGAAGAACACATAGGCTATTTAGTATTTTTTTTAATTTTGTGTGGACGGAGCCGCGGGCGACAAGTACAGTATATGTTTGTGTAGACATAGGAGAGTGTAAAGTGATTGTATTGTCCCCCCAGCTCTCGTGCACCCGGAGAACCAGGTGAACATGTTCCTGTCGCACTCTGGTGCGCGGCCGCTGTGCGCGGTGCAGGCGGCCGGCGGGGACTGGCTGCTCGTCTTCAGCGCACTCGCGCTCTATGTCGACCGCGCCGGCATGCGCGCGCGCGACGCTGAGATCATGTACACCGCGCAGCCGCTGTACCACGGTCAGTCTACTGTCTGCTGCTCACCACTCAACATCACTGGACAACACTGAACAACAGAGATTGGACATCACTGAACAACACTGAAAACCTTGTATTGTAGTAAACACTGTTTGATGGTGACGATGGACATGACTGAACAACCTTGTATTGTAATAAACACTGTTTGATGGTGACGATGGACATGACTGAACATGACCGAATTATCTTGCAGTGAGTGTTCTAGCATTACCAGCGCCCTGAGCGATATTTCTGTCTCCTTTTTACCTGTTGTAATTAACAGTGTTACGTGAAACTAATTCAAAGATTTTGTGCGCCCCTTACTGTGCAGCGCGCTACTCTAACGCCAGTACTGCTAGCCTGTGTCAGTCACTGTTTGACGGAGAGGGTTGGACATGACTGAACACCACTGTATATTGTACACTTTTGTTCCTGATTGTTTGACTCTAGTGTTGTGTATTTTAATTATCGATATAATATTATCATTAAATGTAATTTATTTTGTTTCAGCAATCAACGATACTCATTTGATGATATTCACCTCGTCTCATATCGACATCTACGAGATTGAGTCTGGCGAGTGGGTGCAAACACTTAACTTACGTAAGTTTTAATCATAAAGTTGCATCTCTCGGATGTCTACGTATATATCAAACGTGTAATGTGTAATTTTGTGTAATTAATTAATTTGTTATGTGTATTTCAGCGAATTCCCGTCCGCTAGACGAGTGCGGGTACATCGTGTGTGTCGGTGGTGCGGGAAGTAACGGATTCCCATTCTCATCGGACTCTGCGCCGTTTATTGTGTACCTACGACCGCTGTTTACAGGCAAGTTATGTTTATCATTTTCAC
This sequence comes from Papilio xuthus, assembly GCF_000836235.2. Classification (NCBI taxonomy): domain Eukaryota; kingdom Metazoa; phylum Arthropoda; class Insecta; order Lepidoptera; family Papilionidae; genus Papilio; species Papilio xuthus. The sequence goes on along the minus strand of NW_013532866.1, from coordinate 1,233,370 downwards.
TGAGTGTCGGTGGCTCAGGGGTTAAGCACTTGCCGTGCAATCTATAGGTCCAGGGTTCGAATCCCGCCATATACCAATGCTTTTTGATAATGATGATAATTTTCTCTGCAGATTTTAACATGCTGGGTATCTGAACATAGCGTGAAATTAATGTCAAAATGAGCGTAAAATATATTGGCTTCTTTAACCTACAACGATATCTAACCTGGGTTTAATTCAAATTAAATTATCTCAGGTTACTAGCGCCTTCCTTTCAACTTCAAGAAATGTCACAACATCCTCTTTGTACAGGCATTTGAACTGACGATGTATTTTAATATGGATATTTCGAAAGTTAAAACTCATGGCAACTATGGTCTGCGTGTTAATATAGAAATTATTATATTAATCTTTTTTTTTATTTCCAGCAGAGGGTCCATTGAACCTGGAGACGACGTCGTGGGGCAGCAACAAGCGGAGATTCTCAGTACGGGAACAGTCCCACCAGGCCATAGAGGCTCATAACAGATTGTAAGACTTTATTATGATATTGCGTACCGCTATGATCTAAAAAAATAATAAGGAATAATAGAATATTATCAGATTTCATGTATTCCAACTTACTTTATTAGAACACAACATATTAAATAAATTAGTAGCATAGTTAAAATGAGTTTAACACTATGGTGTCAGGAAATGAAGGTAATAATTTAACTAAAGAACTTCTTGCAGGTCAGAGCGTCGCTCCCGTCTCATCTCAGCGCCTACGAACTTTGCCCACGTGTCGCACATGGGTCCCGGTGACGGCATCCGCTCGCAGCGGCTGCTCGACCTGCCCACCACGCTGGAGACCGCAGACGACCACCACCAGCAGGTAACGCATCATTATTACACATTACACGTCACACTAAACAGACCTAGTTATAGTCCTCTTCATCATCATCATCATCAGCTCACTGCATGTCCCCACCGAGGGGCTCGGAGCCTACCCTAAGTTAAGGGTGATTAGGCCATAGTCAACCACGCTGGCCAAGTGCGGGTTGGTTGACTTCACACATATCTTTGAATTTCATCTCAGATATGTGCAGGTTGCATCACGATGTTTTCCTTCACCGTAAGAACGTCGGATAAATGTACATATGTAAATCAGAAATCGAAAAACACATTGGTACATGGCGGGATTCGAACCCAGGACCTGCAGATTGCAAGTCAAGTGCTTGACCACTGAGCCACCGACGCTCTAGTCCTCCCTTCCCATAATTTTTTTATTAATAAAGGATGGGTAGTGGAAGTGAATTTCCGAATGATAGGATGCATGGAAAGGGAAAATATTTACTTTATGTGTATCCCCTCCTCTGTCGGTTAAGCTAGGCAATATATCTGCAATTGGGGAAGTCTGAGGGCGACGGTCGCTACACTATTATGATAAAAAACTATTACACATTACATGGGAGAATATTACACGACATAATTACATAATAATTGTATTTTATTCTGTGCAGTTGTACGGCAGTCGGGATAGCAGCAAGCGAACATCGCCCCTAACAATATCGCACGGCACCGGATCTTATAACGGTTATGCCTTACAAATATATTATGTTTAGGTTAATTGGTAATTAAATGACTGTGTGTGGTAATAAATGATATGTTCAGGATCATGGCGGCGTCGGGACACAACTGATGGTGCCGGAGATACGATGACGAGAGCCATGGACAGGTAATAGGTTCATATGTATGTGAAATTAACATGGCGATGTAAAGTCTCCCCTTTCTACCAATAAAAGTAGTCAAACTAAGACAACTTATCTTGCGGAATAATTTCAAAATAGTTGCAACTTTAGTATTTATTAGCTGTCGCCCGTGAGTACGTTCACTCGGAATTAAAAATCTTAATTAGTATCCTATGTGTTCTACTCTATATGTATGACAAATTTCATCGAGATCCATGCATCTTTTCTAGAGATACCATCTAACAAACATCCATCCATTCTCATTTTAAATATTAGTAAGATGGAGAAATATAGTCTAATGTATGTTCGTAGGTCCATTGGCGGGGGCTCGCAAGGCAGTGGATCTCTGTTGGAGAGGTCCATCACACCGCTCAGTCTGGGCAGCATGAGCTCGCTACACGATGTTCTGAAGGTGTGTACACAGTTACACAGTTTTACACATTACATATATTTACACGTTACACAGTACAATATTACACATTACACTCAGCTTTACCCATTACAAACTTTACAGGTTGGCACCGACATGGGCGAGGGGTTGCACTCTGAAGACAGCAGCTGTGGCGCTTCGCCCCCACATCCTATGGACCCTTGATGGTAAGATTTTTATATATCTTTCAAAATTGAAATAGGTAGAAATTTTATAGTATAAATAAAGGAATAAAGTTATAGAGATATCTAACCAAGCTAATAAAACTAAAACACAGTCGAATCTGGATTAATGAGTCTATGAGGCTGCAATATTTTTCTCTTTGATGAAGGTTTCTTGCTTTCGAAGGTCCTCCGTCGGGACTCGGCAATAAATATCACCTATACAGGTATCTTATTGTCCAGGTTCGACTGTAATTATCAAGTTATATAAAATTTGTCATCAAATTCATGGTATTGTTTCAGAAATCAGTTGGACGCCTACTGGGGGATAGACATGTCTCGTTTTTATGCTTGTTTCTGTTGAAAACATCGTAAGCGAGAGGAAGAGAGTAATACATGCGAGTAGATAAAATCATGTCTATAGATAACATAATCTGTGGTACCGTCAAAGAGTATAAAGTTGTTTTTTAATCTTTGTAAGTGTTAATCTCCAGTAGAGCGTGACCTCTATGGTCTAAAATAATATACAAGGGACAATTTATAATATTTTATAAAAATAATCGATCGCCGAATACCATTATATAATTTAAGATTTTTTTTGAGGCTAAAATTTATCAAGAAATATTTATTCGATTGCTTTTGAAATTATGCAATTTGCTGGACGACTTTTGTATTTTGTGTTTTTTTTTATACCGTTGCAAAATGACTTGTTTCTGAACCATTGCACAAGTGTCAGAGTGACAGTTCCGTTTGACACATTTTTGACGTATATTAGAAAGAAATACATTTTAAAAAGTATTTGATTTTATAAAATTAATTAAGTACTTATTTAAAGAAAAACGCTTAGAAATGCGCTTGACTTCTTTCATTTAATTTTAAATTGATATAAATTATTATATTTATTAGAAATTGACATCACAATATTATTTAATATAGAAAAGATTCTATTATATTTTACTATTTTGAACCGTGGGTTTCTGAGGCTTAAATCTCTGTATAAAACATATCATTCCTGTCATTTGACAAAACAGAGGTGATATGTTTTAAACATTGATTTTGGTCTTTGAAACCCACTGTAAATAATTCAGAAATATGTGCAATGGTTCATTATGACCTGTAAAGTACCACCGAATTGGTTCATTTAAAAATTATTTTCTACATCATATCAAGAATAAATTAAATTATTTTTTTTTCTTACAAATAGCTGCATAATATATTGGGTTCCTAATAAAATATATATTTATTTTGCAATATATTTATTGACGTTTTAAAATGTGCTTGGAATGTATTCAACTTTCCGTGTTTATGATAAAAATGTATTCAAAACTGAGTTTTCATTAACTAAAGACTTGTATAAAAACATAATCTCTGTCATTTTAAAGACATGTTTTTGTACATTTTACAATGAAAACTCAATGTTAGACAAGTCAATATGACTTAGGTCAATTAGTAATCCAAATATAAAGTGATCGCGAAATTGCTTTGTTTTAAAAATAAAGTGGCATGTGTTTGGAAAAGTGTGGGTTTTCACTGTATATTAACATCTCTTTTATTGTCTTTGTAAGAAACATGTGTATAAATATAGGTGCAGTGAAAACCCACATTATGTTAAGCGAAATATGAACAATATTATTAATTAGGTTGTAAAATGTATAAAATATTCGCTTTTATTACTTAAAAATAATACTCTAGACGCCATATTGCTTTTTAAATTTAACCGATAGATGGCGTTCTATTAAGAATATATATAAGTTAGTAATTAACAGTGATAAGCTTGAATTTTGGTATTTGAACACACAGTTTAAGTAAAATATAATATATTGTTGAAATTCCTTGTCATATTTTGTATAGTCAGATGAACTTGTTTGACCCGGTTAGCGGCGCTAGTCACAATTCTGTCAGAAATTCACCTATAGTGCAGTCAGCTGTATAAACTTTCTATATAAGTTAGAAGGTATCTCCAGAATTGCTGCATCTCGCTGAAATTTGGCATAGATGTAGAACATAGGCTGGAAGAACACTTAGGCTACTAACCTGTTTTTAATAACGCGCAGACGGAGTTAAAGGCGACTGCTTAGTGTATACAAGTTGCAGCTGACTGTACGAAGTTTTTGTTATACTTTTTTGTGATTAGAGAGGGGCGCTAGTGAGCTATTGTAATTTAGTGTCATGCCCACCGGGTCAGATAAATTTATCTGTCTATAACAACTGTACCAAATCTTTCATATACCCGAGAAAAAATATGACAAGTGAAAAAATCACTAATTATAATGTTAAAAGAAGTCAATTTAAACCGACTAGGGTTTCTCTTCCATACGTTTTCCCTATTATCCTTCGAATCGTAACGAAATATAATAAAAAAAAATATGGCCGAAACGACCAAAATTACTATCACTGCCTTTGTATATTTAACAATTTCCCATTTTGCTTTATTTTATACTAATCGCTTGAAATATTAATTTTATAAACACAATAATTATAATTGTCACAATATAAAGACTTACATCGGTGTTATTTTATGGAAAATTACTGACATTTTATGGAAAATGGCAGACATTTTATGGAAATTTATTGGAAATTATTACACTTTGGGTAATGTTTTTATATTGTGTAAATTTTAATAAACTCTCGGCCCACCTGTTAACTTTGACTAATCATAGGAAAAGCTACTCTCCAAATAACATTAAGAGATTTTTCGTTAATACGAAAATCCATCCATAAATTAATGTAGTCGTAAGTATTTCCTAATAATTTTACAAGGCGGAAATTTTATAAAGTATAAAAAAACTTTTATAGTTAAAAATCTTATAATTATTTCTTTTCACTTTTTTGCTATATAAGATTTAAATATTATGCTGCTATTAAATATTTATTTCCTGAAAACTAAAACTACGATACTTGTTTACTTGACATTGGCCCAATCCGATGAGGGAGATCCATAAACAAGAAACAGAACAGATACTTGTTTATTAGTAAAATTTATACTTTCAAATATTCGCCTTGTAAATAAATCTTCCTTGTACGAAGTTAATTTGTAGTTTATACAAAAACATAACATAAATACTGTCATATGTCTTTGTGAAAAGCATATGTTTTTGTATATGTATAACCAGCTTCTCTTTCTAATGTTAAATATATGAAAAATGCAAGAAAATATTTCTTATATACGTATGTTGTGTGAGAGTACTGTTGACTTCTGGTAATTTGACACTCCTCATTGCTATGAACTAATGGCACATGACACACTATTGTAATATTGTCACCGCAAAATTAACCTTAGGAAAATATTTTGTATTTAGAAAAAGTGTGAAATAGGTATGTAATGGTAGGTTTCTGAGTTCTAAATATATAAAACATATCGCCATCCCTGTCATTATCTTTGGTTAAACAGAGATGATATGTTTTAAACGGGGATTTTTGGGTCTCCCCACAATAGTCAATCAAATAATACGAGGTCAAATTTATTTGGTGACATTTTTATGACTTCATTTTTTAGTTTACATTTAAAGAAAAATGTAATAATATTGTGAGAACTCAAATAGCAAAAGGACAACGAAATAGCTTTGATATAACTTAATTTAAAAATGTATTTTTTTTTTCACAATGTAAATGGCAATTTAAATTGTTAAAACTCCTCAGACAGGTTCGTTGTAAGGTTCGCTATGATAAAGTGGAAAGATTTGTTTGTTTGCTTGCATTGAATAGATTCCTAAAACATTCTTTCACTGTTGGAAAGCTATACTATTCCTGGGTGACTAATGATAAGTTTAGTACTAGTTTTTTTATTTTTTTTATTTTACACTTATGAAGTCCCGGACAACTTCTATGTGATAAAAAGAAAGGAAATAGCATAATATTGATAATCATATGAAAATAGTTTGTGACCATTTGTTCATTGTTTTACAGTTTGTCGGATTACTGGAAGTCAACTGAATATTTTGATTTATTATAGAAATCGCAATTGTAATGAAATCTCGTATATTTTGTGATTATGTATGATTTGTTAGATTAAGCAATAATTGTAATAGTTTTTATTTTAACGATCTAGTCTTTTTTTTGTTTATTTTTTATCGTGTCCGTAATCTTTCTTAGTTAAGAATTTTTACATTTGTTTAGTAATGCGAGTTTTTTTTAGGTTAGGCTAGTAGTCGGCCATCTTGTGGCCTTATTCGTAATGTATCGCCTACAAGTGTGTTTTGGCGCCAATATTTCTTTTTTTTTAATTTTAGACGTTTGATTTTTTTTTATTAATCCAAAGAGAGAAGATGAATTAAAGCCTCTTTGAACATGAGTATTTGACATGAATGAGATTGTTTTTTTTTTAAATTGTGCTTGATTTTTAGTGTTTTATTCTAGAAATGATATATATTTGAGATCTCGACAATAATCGCTTTGAATTTAATTATAAATAATATTTATTAAACTCCGGTCCCCACCAGAAAATTGATTTTTATTATACTTTTCGGTATTAGTAGCATTTAGTGTAAACGTTTTTTGAGGATCGTCCCAATTTTTATTGTATCTTTTGAATGTGAAATTTGTACTCGCTATTTATTGTTAGTATTTTGGCTATTAAATTGGATATTTTCATTGTATACCCAAATTATATATCTTACTTTTATAATAATCTTGTTTAAATTCATTTTCAATAATCTTGTAGACCGCTGTACCCTTATTTGTATTAAAATCTAAATTATTTACTTACATTTAGCGAACATGAAATTATCTCAATACTTATTTTATGTAAATACGTGAATAAAGAGACATTTGAATGAAGAATTTGGATGTTTTTTACTACTGTTTTTTTATATAATAAGGTGGCAAACGAGCGAGCGGCCACCTGAAATAGCGAATTGACCATTGCCCATAAACATACGCAATTGCATATGCGTTGCCTACCTTTAATCGACGGAGGAGAAGATGCACAGAAAGAAAATGTTTTCATGCATCCTCTCATAGGGAAAGTGGACTATATTAGGCCTCCGGGACGCACACTCATCAGACTCTACTTGGAATAGCTTCCACTTGACGCGTGTCTTCTGTGTGGTCGTGGTATTTCACCGGGCGAGCCGGGACAAGTCGTGCGAACATGTTAAAGCGAGCTCTACCACTGTACAGTCAGCGTCATATAGATCGTCACAGACAAGATATGCAAATATATAGGTACATCAAAAGTAATCAATTATATCGGTACAACAAAAGTCCTCAAAATAATAGATACATTCACCCTGCTCA
>NW_013532866.1:1221990-1224238 GCF_000836235.2 Papilio xuthus | reverse complement strand
ACGATATTTATGAGCATCTTGCATGTACTCATATATTTGACGCTGTGTATGTACCGATGTATTTGAGCAGGGTGAATGTATCTATTATTTTGAGGACTTTTGTTGTACCGATATAATTGATTACTTTGATGTACCTATATATTTGCATATCTTGTCTGTGACGATCTATATGACGCTGACTGTACGTTACTGCTGTGCAATTCGAAAGATGGCGCTGTATTATTTTTTAATATTTAGTTCTCGCGTAGCCTCGGCTCAACATACATTTGTAATTTAAAAAAAATATCTTAATTTGACGTTTTCATTATGAAGGATATTTGTTTATCTATTCAAAGGGGAACGGTGCCAGTATCTTCGAAACCTTACCTAAACTTCTTGTTGTTTAGTTAAATAAGATATAAATATGTTTTGATTAACTTTGTTTAATATTTATATCTATTTCAAACTTTTAAATTTGATAATTATAATGACCAAAAATACGTTAATTATTTTGTGAATTACATGTTTTTGGTCTTGTATAGAAGATCGTGGACCTCACAGCTTTCTTTGTTTGTCTTGTATAACACAATCAATCACTAATTGACTATCACAATTTAATTTATCTTATGCCCACCGCGTCAGATTACTTCCTCTGTTAACTAAAGGTCAGGAAATCAAAACCATAAATACAAATTATTTATTTAGCAAAACACTAAGTTAATACATCGCTTTAAAATCAGCTCTTTGACGAAGCAATTTTGTTTACATAATACTAAACAGAAATTATAATAAAAGCTACAACACAACATACAATTAAATGCTGCAGGTTTCCTCGCCTTTAACATTGAAATTCTCTGGTTTATCAAAGAGAAAAATGTCAACCAAAACAGATATTTAGTTATTTTTAAACTACCCACGTCGATTTTTTTTTAATTCATTATTTTTGTTAAAACTGAATCTTCAACATGTAATTTATATTAAAAAATGCATATTAATACGATTATTATAATAATCTCTAAGTACGTAAGTTTCAACATATACAAATTTAATTTATCAAACTGAATATTAACAAAAACTCCCGAACTTAAAAACTAAATAAACTAAAAATTTTGGTGCAATATAAAACAAAATAAAGTGTAAAAAAATTACTAAACTATTAGTTTTATATTTAGGAATGAGAGTTTAATAGTTTTTAAGATAAAATATTTATGAAACTATATCTCCATTACATCGACATAAACTTAATTTTGGTAAACTACCGTACTATACGTCCGCTACAACATGAGACTTATACAAATGACGTCAAAGTTTGCAAAATGAACAAATTAAAGAATTTTATTACGTTCCCATTATATTATCTCACAGCATAAGAGATTAGCTATAAGATCTGTCACATATTCTCAAACTTTTATGAACGTCAAATGAACTTATGGGTAGGAAATTAAATTCTACTGTATTTTCCAGTGATTTTTTTTCAATTTGTAGATATAGTTTCATTGAAACATACAAAAATGCAATAGATTTGAGCTGAGAGATCGTTAACACGGCAAAGGGCGCTTTAAATTTATGAAATTTTAATAGTATTAAGTAAATAATTCACTTTATTAAAAAATATACTAGAGATTACTAATCTGTGAAGTCAACGAAATAATAGATTTTTATTAAGTTTTATAGATAATAAATAATTATTAAAAATCACCGCTAAGTCATTTTATAAAGAGTTTCCCCAAATTATATATTACAGTCGGCTTCTACAACATAAATGTTTTTAAAAGTCAGTTAAAAAAACTGTTAAAAAAATGTCAATTTAAATTTGTTTAATGCTAAAATTATTATTTTTTTCATACAAATTCATTTTAAATGTATGATAAATGCATTTCTTTTTAAATATATAACTAAATATTTAATACATAGATTTAAAAAAGCATATAAATTTTACGTTTATGTCAAGCACTGTTTACCCCGTTTGTGATAGTATGGTGTGATAAAGAAACATTTTTCAATAACTGTTACTAAATGCCACAATTTATATTAAAACTAAGATATTTTATATTTACCACTGTTGTTTTTTTCAAAGGCAATGAAAATGAAACCATTTGTCGAAGTATTACGGCAATGAAACTTTACACTAATTTTTTAGAAAGCCAATAAATATTATACTAGAAAATAGCAAAAATCATATTTTAAGCTATTTTATATTAAACACGTTTTTGCAATTCAGAGTTCATGTTTGGGGGATGTTTATGGAATTATGGGGGGGCTTAGTCAA
>NW_013532866.1:1076792-1221800 GCF_000836235.2 Papilio xuthus | reverse complement strand
TGAGGTTATTTGTGGGTGCTTAGTCAGCTTTGCGTGGGCGCCGCTTGCGTACTTCGCTGGGCTTGTCGTCGCCGGCACCCTCCGCCTTCGTCGTTGTCTCTTCCTCCGTCTGCAAAGTAAAACCAAAATGAGTTATTGAGACCCTAAGTATAGATTTATCTAACTAAATGAATACTATGGGATTGATATGTTGTTTGAATTGTTTTTTTAAGTGGTTACTACAAAAAAATATTTTCTACCTTTTGTATAAAAAAGGAGATATAAAAAGGAAAGGAGGTGAATTATAAGTAATACATACGTCACTAGGTGAATTCTTCTCACCATCGCTCTGAGAGTGCTCAGCCTCGTCCACTATGTCGTCGTTTATCAATTCCTACAAACATACAGACATACGGACATATCACTTTCAAGTAATTATTCTGTATTTTTACCATCAAAGAAACTTATACTTTTTTACAAAATATTCTACAATAATTCCATAAACAATTCTACAAGGAATTTTAATTTTTTTATATAGGAATGATAAGATTTGTTTTTAACTATAATTCTAAATATGTAGTAAGAAATCCATCTATCTCTTCAAAGTTTCGCAATTTTTATTATGGTAGTACTAGCTGTCGCCCGCGACTCTGCCCGCGCGGGATTAAAAATAGATGTTGACCGATTCTCTGACCTACTCAATATGCTCACACAATTTCATGAGAATCGGACAAGCCGTTTTGGAGGAGTATGGGAACGAAAATTGTGACACGAGAAATTTATATATAAGATAATTAGTCGGAATCAATAATAATTCTACGCTAACCAAGGGCAACAGTTAACAAAGACTCTGGTTATAGAGAAACTTCTATAAGCGAGAAAAATATTGAAATCCTTTAACTCTCGCTTATTCAGATTAGACGGTAAACATCTTGTTACCTGTTCATCATCAGACTTGTTGGCATCCTTCTTGCGCTGTTCAGCCTCTGCGATAGACACGGTCACTTTGTCTGGACGACGTGGCGGGTACAGCAGATCTATTATACATACCAGCATCTGGAAATATATTTCATTATGTAAGTTTAACTTTATTATATACTCAAAAAAAATGGCTATGTGTTCTTCCAAACCGTGTTCTACATTTATGAATAATTTCAGCAAGATGCGTTGAACTGTTGGAGACACCTAACAAACATTCATCCGAACATTTATCAAATTTGATTTTTGTCACATTAATTTCTTTTATATTTAATATAAACTTATAAAGTTGATTTACTTTTACCCTTAAGTAGATTCATCATCAGCTCACTATACATCTCCACTGAGAGGCTTGATGTCTACATAAGTTAGAGGTGACTAGGTCATAGTCAACTACTCTGGCCCAGTTGAAATTGTCTTTACACATATATTTTTTATAAAGCCTCCCATAGACATAATTTTTTGCAAAATAATTTGATAATTATTTTTTTTTTACTTTCAGTCTATGTAGAAATTTAAATAATTAACTGAATGTTATCAAATTAAACTCACCAGACCAAGTAGTGCTCCGATAAATATAGTACCCACAGCAAAGATGAGATATGAACCCCAAGTAGGCAGGCCGTAGGTCTCCATTAGCATTGTGTGGACACTCTGGAATACAATATAATCTAATTTAAAAAAGTTAGAAATTATATATAGAATGACAATTAATATTAGACTAACTGTCGCCCGCGACTCGGTCCACAAAGTATTATTATACAAAAAAACTTAGTAGCCTATGTGATCTTCAGGGCTTTGTTCTACATCTATGCCAAATATCATCGAGATCTGTTGAGTGATTCTGGAGATAACTTCAAACAAACATTAATTAATCCATCTAAACATTTGAATTTATAATATTAGTAAGATAACTTAGCAAGAAACCTCTATAGTCTAGTCATTTCTGATTCCGATATACTACCTTTATAAGCGAGAAACTCGGATTAGAGATAAACTTCTATAGGCGAGAAAACTCTTACTTATGCTATATACTTGTAAAATAACTCTTATAATGTTAGTTTGATGTACCATATTTAATCAGGAAGTAAATTTAATTATTACACACTCACCCTGAGCCCCTGGCTGAGTTTAAAGAAATGAGCAACAAGACTCATCTGCAGAGAATCTGGTGACTTCCAAGCGGATAAGGGATCAGTTGAGCGCCAGCTTGCGCGCTCCACGAACGACAACATGGCTTCTGCATCACGAGGACCTTTGTATTGACGAAATTGGCCATCTTTGACACTGGAAAGATTAATATCATCATCAGCTCACTATACAGTTCACATATATCTTTGAATTTCTTCAGATATGTTCAGGTTGCATTATAATAATGGTATTCTGCACCATAAAATATTGGACATTTTATATGTGAAAAACTTGAATCTTAGCAGGATTTGAATGCTTCATTTTGTTTCTTTCGGCTGAGGTTACCCAAAGGTTCATTTTCATTTGGTATATACAAATTTATGTAAGCTTGAGGGCATCAAATAATCAGACAAGAGTTACTAATTACAATACAACACTTACTGGAATATGGTAGGCAATGCAGTCACAACAAATCGTCCGCTAAGTCCTGGTGACTTGGTAACATCTACTGCTGCTGTTTTCACGGCGAGGTTCTTACGGGCCGCACGGTTGGTCAGCTCTGTCCATGCTGGTCCTAGCGCATTGCACGCCGGGCACCAGGGGGCGTAACTGTAAAGTTATATATATATATATATTTAGTGATTATAGGAAGTATTAACACATTCATTAACTTTCCTACTTAGTTTATTTTCATACAAAATTGTCTTGGAAGCGCAGCATGTGTTAAACTGTTGTTTTAATCTTAGTTGTATGGACTCAATCATCCACAACTGCATAGTTAGTGTATATAATGCATGTGTACATTCATGGATTTATTGCAACAATGCAAACTCTCCGAAGAAACTCAATAAACTAAAATCATTTCTTCGTACATCTCAAAGATCAAATATTCTTTAGTCTTGATTTTTTTTCCTAACAACCTTTACTTCTAAGTAAATTTGTACAAAAACATGTTCTCTTAGAAAAAAATTATGCAACACTATTTTTATACAGATTGTTTAGTATTTTGAATAATAACATTGAAATCCCAGTATTTTAATATAAGAGCTAAAGAATTCATATGCAAAATAATACTAAAACTATTAATCAAGGTGACTTATTATAATTTCTACATTAAATAAATGATAGTAATAATTCTAGACCAGACTATGTTTAGCTTTCCAAGGTTGCTAATAAGTTGAAATAATTTAGATATGTCAGACAATGACTAAGCTTAGACTTACATCATTCTAGACTGTGAAAATATTTATATTGGTACATAGAGAAAATATTAATTGATTTTGTCTAAGAGTTAAATCTTTAAATAATAATTGTTATAAAATATTATATGTATTACATGTTTTTATTTAATTCACTTGTCCCAATGTTTGTCATCAAATCTAGCAAATTAAAACAAGGAATGACATGTGTGCCAGTAGTTTGACCATTGCTGAATTTAATTTAACACAGTGGACATAGGCCTCCCTATAGAATTACCATAAAATTTATCCTTTATTTGTGTCATTAAAGGGGCTTCTGTACTTTGTAACATACACCAAAATTTTCTATTAAGATGATGGAATTGAATTTGTTTTAGTAAATTATATTGATTATTTGGAAGGCTTAGGCATTTTAAATAAAATAATTAAAGACCAATATCATCTTTGGATTTAAAGTAATTTCTGTTAAATTCTTTTAGATTTGGAATGTCTGACTAGAACTAGAGGAAAAACGAAGTGTCTTGTAAGCATTTATTGTGGACTACACAGTTAAGATTTCAATGAAAATGAGAAGGATCGATAAAATCATTTACGTAAACGTGTTTATTCTATAGTATTGTTTGTGTTCTTCATGAGTCGTAAACGAGTTCTGTACATTTTTAAATTCCGGCTACAATAGATGAATGCGTCACGATTTCAAAACGGTTCATTGTAGACCTCGCCGTCCTTGTAATGGTTGTTGAACCCAATTCGCATTACGACCCACGGAATAACAAATTAGAATATTTAGTTATTGAAAAGGACATATACAATTTAAAAAAACAATGATGATCTTAAATTTCGTGTAATTGATGAAAAAACAGCTATCTATCTAGAAATACACGTTTTTTCGAAAACACAATTTTTTTTACCGGTGTGTAGACTAAAATGATAAAACTCACAATTCCACCATCCATTCTCCTTGGAGTATTTCCCTCCAGTTATCTTCATCTAATTCATGAGTTGCACTCACATAACTTGAAAAACAGCATATTGTTATACAGAAATAAAGGAAAAAATGTAACACCTGCGGTGACTTGTTAACACGCGCCATGTCTGATTTTGATGTAATGTTGCTAGTGCTACACGAAAACAATTTTTCACCGCACATTGCCATTAATATTTTTTTTAGGTTTTATTTTTTTTAATATAATTTTATTACAGTTGATTTTGTGATATTATAATAAATAAAATTTTGTCATAATTACAGCTAAGGAGAATTATTTTCAAATACTTAATGAAAAATTAAACAAATTGGCCATAGATGGCAGTAACTACTTTTTGATTGTTTCAGTCGATTAGGAATGTTGAGACAATAGATGGCAGCAATGTAGTCGTAATAGTTAAAATATGCATAACTATGGGGTTTTTATATATCAAATACACAGTTTTAATACAATTTAAAATTAAAATTTAAATATAATTAATATGTATAGGTAATGTAATAAGTAATATGTATAGGTAATATAATTCACAGTCACGGAAGAAGTCTGAAGATTTATATTTTTGGCACTTTCGATTCAAAAGTGGCTTTCAAGCTTAAAACTGACTTATAAATGCATGAGATAAAATCATAAAATAAACTAATTACCGCACTCAGAGTCGATAAATAGTTACTAATGGAGACTCTTACTTTAGACTTCTTATGCTGAATCTACACTTAGGGGAACCTCTTAGCGACTGAATTCTGCTGTTAATTAACTAGTCAATAATAAAGTAACACATTTTATCGTTCGATTTTAAAAACTGTATACTGATTATGTTCGATGTTCAAAATTAATTTTGAAACGTTTTATACTACTGGCCAGTGTCACCTGGCGTCTAATTCACCTGCTATTCAAGATTCAAAGGAGTTTTGTCATATTGGCTACGTTAGTCAATTTGTTACATTTAACAAACTAATTTAGGATTTCAGTTGACAATTAGTTGATAGTTTGCGTACGCATAGTCTGACGGTAAACCAATAAAGATTATTAAAACTAAAGACGTCAACTTTTTTTGTATCAGTGGCAGAATTTCAATGTTGATTTTGCCTTGAAAAACGAAAACTTAAACATTTTTTGTCACGAAAGTATACTAGGCTTAGAGCATTAGTTTCTCTTGTTCCGCGAGTAACATCACCTAATTCAAGAGTACCTGACAGCGAAGCCTTTTCGTTAATTAAGTTAAAGCTTGTAATAGACAAAAAGGCGACACGCGAGCGACGCGGCCTCGCTCGATAGTAGACGAAGCCGGACCAGGACCGAAGCCAAGGAAGTGACGCGGCGCGGTGTGATGTACCGTCGTGTTTTTTTTAAAATTAAAATATCATCATACCCTATTGTTTTAAATGTGTCTAGATTTATTTAGATTTGCTTTAATGGCTGAACTTCGAGGATAATTAGAATCGTGTGGGTATGCACTGTTTGAAATTGGTTTAGGCAAGGGCTACCATTGGAATAAACATACATTCACGTGAAAAACATAATAATGATGTAACTATTTCTAGTCGAACTGTGTTTTTATATTAAAAAGATAGCTAAAGCTGAAGACGATATGCGTAAGAAGGGGGTGGATTCAGATATGACTGCTGGTAGAGATGTATGGAGGAGTATATACTGTGCCGACCCTCCGAGAGTTAAGGGTAGGTTGATGATGATGAAATTGGAGCTAATAGTTACTTAGTTACTTTATTTAGATGGATTGAAGGTGTTTTTTTTCTATTAAAAATGTAAACTCAGCTAATCAATATTTTTTAGCGAATTTATTTAATGATGGTCCTATTTTCGAAACATTTGTGTAAAATACAATATTTCGATTTTCATCTCATTTTCTTTGTAAAATTACGTTAGATTATGTAAGTACAAATTTTTAGGCCAGTGAGATTTTACGTTTCATGCATGAAAACTTATTATAGTTACCGAAATTGTATAATTTTGCTTCCAATATATTGTCCCAACAAACGTAGCGTGATTCAGCAAAACTCAAGAATGTTTAAATAAACAGATATCGATCAGATTCCTGTGACAGTTGTCAAATATCAAAATATTTTACGCGCGCTTTTTGTGTGACACGTCATGCCTGTTGTCTATGATTAGGGGTGAGAAAAATTATTAGAGATTTTTAATATTTTAATTGCTTAATATTTACGGTTTTCATAACTTTTCAAAGCTCATTTTTAAAATGTAATGATATTAAGTGACTGGATTACGTATTTCACCAATACAATTTCTAATACTGAAAAACCATAACAAATCGTATTGTTATCTCAGTTTTTCCAAAGATAATAAGAGGGATGACAAATATAATTTTAACCAACTGAAAAGAGGGTAATGTTTTTGCGCGTATGTTGGTTTAAAACAAATACTTAAACACACGATGAAACATGCAGTTTATTGTCTAAAAAATCATTGTAATCAATAAGCAAAACCACAGTTATGATATTTTAAAAATGAAAAATTATTAAAATAAATTAATTAAAAACAATCCTTACCACGACCCTAATCTTTGCCCTACATTCGATTCAAAATTCGATCGCGCCGGCGTGTCTATGGTGCATCGTTTTTTTTTAATTTTTCAATCGGACACTGGAAGCATGCGGTTGTTTATTTTCGTAAGAATAATGGCATTGTCTGTGGACAAGACGATCTAGATCAATGACGTGGAATTTGGAAGCGATTGTTGTTTATCGGTTTTTGTCCGTGACGTAGTAGTTTTACCGCGCACTTTTACGGTTGCATTGTTTGTCCCCGGAGGATTACAGATATTATGATAACACGAACTCCCATTGTCCGTATGAAAACAAACATAATATTATTAATATTAAGGACCAGTATGTTCCGACATGTCATAAAAAAGAGGTTAAGAAAAATTGGCTAATTAAAATTTTAAAATTACGACAAAATACTCAATTTTAGGAGTTATGTAACTGTAATTATTTTATCTTTGTTAACTCACAGTTATTGTATTATTACTTACGTGGGTGGCCATATACATAGCAAAGGTAATTCACATACGAGTTATTATCTGTTGTCATAAAAAAAAATCTGATCTGTGAACCAGTTTGTACGCCGAATAATAATGAAAATCAATCAATATTTTATCGGGAAAAATGATTCATATGTAGGGTGACTAAGCTAGTCCCAAAAACTGAGACACAAAAGACACAATAAGTATTTAATTAATTTACTTATTTTAGATTTTTTCTTTGTCTATGTCTGACAATACTGATAAATGTAGGATTTACTACATAGGCTTACAAAGAGTTACTTGCAGTTACTAAAACAAATGTTATGTCTTCCTTTAATTTATAATATATTGAAATTTCTAGGAAATTTAAAAAAAATAACAAATAGCTATTGTTTTCAAGTTATGGAGTTTATGGCAAATGCTGACAAACATACTTATTGTTATATTTTTATAATGTTAAGTATATTTTATATATTTATTGGTGTACCAACGAGTTTTTCATGTCTGTCCGCGATTAAATGAAAATATTATTCATCCTATTCAGAGATTAAGGCATCGCAACTCTGAAGCGGCGACATAGTTTCAAATCGAACTGTCACATCTCAACAGAAATACGACACACCTTGTCAAATATTTATTTTTTATTCACATCGCGTTGGCACAGACAAGGCACAGACTCGAGGTTTTCGGCCACAGTTGTCAAATTAGACGCCGTGTGTTCGATATTTAACACTTTGACACTGGCAGCTAATCCCCAACAATTATTTTTCCTTTTTTTCTCATCTTCGATGCTCAAGTGTCAAGGCGGCCAACGAATAATCCTTTTAAACGTGGGCTCTTAGTAACCTGCTTCATATTATTGCTATTAAAAAAATTGAAATAGGAAACCTCGATATTTTCTGGACTAATTATAACCCTGGTTTAACGTGGTTCAAAAAACGTCACCCTTTTGGATTAACCTAAAAAAGTGCAGGTATTTTGAGACATCATATTGTTAAGAGACATAACTACTAAAAATACTCAAGCCCACTTTACAACCAACTGAAGAAGTCTTTGGAATGTAATTTAAATCTGAAAACGAAACTTTCTTAAAACAATTTCAGTTCACTGTTATAGTTATAAATTTGTTTTTAACAATTTCAGTATTAGTTTTGAGGAGATTAATTAACTTATGTTTTGCTTTATTAAATTAATAAACACTCGAATATTCAACGTTTGATCTAATACGGAGATCTAATGACTAATGACATTCGTGTCGAATTGGAGTATGGCTCCCCAAGTAGTTTATTGTAAATATTTTACGTCAAATCATTGATCGTCTATAAAACATGTGAAATAGTGCTGTGTTCTTGTCTCCAGATTATAGACCAAGTTAGAGCAATATTACATTATATTCTAGATAAATTAAATCAAAGCATGGATGTTTTTCTGAGAACTTGTTGACATATTATTACCGACCAATTATTTCTTACTTGTTCATAAACATGTTTTATATTTTGCCCATCAATTTTTAGGCTGTAATTATCAATATTTTCTATTGTAAAATTCTATTTTATTAAGTTAAGCAATTTTATGTTTCGGTTCGGAGAAATATCGGTAAATGAAATTTACGGTTTTTTGTAACATCACTATGACTATCATTTCACACGACGTCGCGACAGGTGGCAGCACTTGTCTCATGCACTAGTGACAGTTGAATCGATCGAATCGCGCCTTTTGTCAAATCGAATTCCCTTAGAAATCGATTCTGGAAATATTTTCTCGGATCATACACGTGGTCCCGTGATAATTATGTAAACCAAAATTATAGCTTTAAATATGGACTTATTCCTTGAATTTCAAATTAATAGATTTTTTTAATTTAATGATAAAGCATGTATAAAAAATTTGATTATTATTTGCTTATTAAAAGTTAAATTTTTGTTCTAAGTCACTTTTCTAGCAGGGATTCTTTTAGTCTTCTTATAGCTGTTACTAATAAAATAGCATCCCTTACTGTAGATTTCAAATGAGATATCTACATCATCAGCTCACTATACGTTCCCACCAAGGGATTCGGAGCCTACCCTAAGTTAAGGGTTATTAGGCCATAGTCAACCACGCTGGTCAAGTGCGGGTTGGTTGAATTCACACGTATCTTTGAATTTCTTCTCAGATATGTGCACCGTATTCACCGTAAGAACGTCGGATAAATGTACATATGTAAATCGGAAATCGCAAAACACATTGGTACATGGCGGGATTCGAAGCTAGGACCTGCAGATTGCAAGTCAAATGCTTGACCACTGAGCCACGGACGCTCTGATGAGATTTCTACACTAAAGGCATATTAACTATTTTACGGGGGACTACGACAGTAAAATAAATATCACGTTTAATTTTGAATATATGGTTACCATAGTGGTATGACATTTTTTTCTGGAATTTGGACCTGGATTCGGTGTGGGCACATTTAAAATGGGTTTGTCGTGTAATCCTCAGGGGGAATACAGATTATAAAATATAATTTTTTCCTATCACTTATTTAGATAAAAAAAACTTTGATTGCATCACCGCGTGGGAGATACCGGGTTACTTACATGCTTTATTGATTTCTATATGTCATTGTTGATGGTCATTTTTTTTTTCGCATTAAAAACTTTTTTGAAAAAAAAATAAAGTAACAAAATACCTGTATGGATGTACCTGAATGTATTCATTTCTTCTTTCTTAAATATGACGTAAAAACTTTTAAAATATTTTTTTTGTAAATAAGAAAAAAGAAGATTAAACTATTTAAAATAAATAATAAAATAAATAAAGCTCCCAGAAATGTAATGGTAATGGTGGTCGGATGTGTAGGCGCTAACTACATTATAAATGGTAAGTCTTTGTTATGTCTCAGATTTCTAAACTCCTAAATAAAGTTCCATTGGAACGTCACTTTGGTTCTACGAAATTAATTTTATAATGACACTCGACAAATTAAGTGTTAATTGTGCATAGGTAGATAACATTTTATTTAAAATAAACATTTATTTAGTCCTTTGATAATTATTTTACGGTTTTAAAAAATCGTATTTTAAAACAAGCGTCCGGATCAATTCATTCTTTGCTGAGCAATTTACCCGGTTTGAAAATGTTTTTTTCCTTTATTTGTAGGCTTGTATAAAAAAATCGGTTAATTTGACAATTCAACACGATACATATGTCAAAATTTCGCTACCGTGGTCATCAAAAAGTTGTTAGAAGAAAAAAAAAACGTGGGAATTTGTCGAAGGCTCGCTATCCCTTGTCCGATTGACGCATAGAATTTAGTTCCGTTTCGTATGAATGAAAGCATTGTTAGTTATTTCTTTTTGTTGAATCTGTGTGCACAGGTGTATTTGTGATGTAACGATGTTGCATCCGTCACTTTATTTGTATATTAAAAGTACAAAAGTAAGGTTATACAAGATAAGCCGTGAGCGATAATGACAGATCAACTTTTTAATTTTCTAAAAGGCCAAAGGTCTGCTAACATTATGCTCGTTCTTGTGTTAAACCTTTGAGTCCACTTATTTTAATGCCTGACGTCACAAAAACTAATGCATAAAAACTAGGATAATTTATAAAGATATTAACTATGTCCTGCGACTCCGTACACGCGGTGTTCTTCTAGACTATGTCAAACATACATCTATGTCAAATTTCAGCGAGATCTGTTGCGTCGTTCTGGAGATACGATCTAACAAACATCCATCCATCCATCTAATCATTCTCATTTATAATTTGGTAATTTTATTAAATTTTTAGCTTTTAGTTACGCCATTGTTAACGGCTATATTAAAAAAAACTATCTATTTGTATAAAATGCCCTACCTAAAGTTCACACTTTAACGACGACGTACGATATAAAACATAAAACAAATGAACTTTGTAACTTTCCAATACATTTTGTGGGAATCGACAACATGTAAGGGATAAATTTACCTTATTAGGTGGCATTGTAACCTCCGAGCGTCTTGTAATACCGAACTATCAAAGGCTGTCACATTTTTCATATTTTTAAAAGTCCAAAAAGTAATTTCTCCGTCTCATTATTACTGGCTACCTCGTTTCAAGTTGCCTCTAAATACGAAGCGTTGGCGGCAAAATGACCATAGCTACGGCCGCCATCTTTTTATGTACGGTAAGGATAAAGTTTGTTTTTATGCCAGTATTAAAAATATATAAAATATTAATTCTTATTTTTTCAACTTTACTCATATATTTTTAACAAATAAAACTTTTTTATCATTTAAATTTCGAATTTTTAAAAATTCCATAAATATTTTTTTGTTCAAATTCAAAAGAACGGTTTGGTTTAATTTAATAGTAAGGCATGTAAAAGGCACGGTTGAAAGTTTTTTTATGTCGATTTCAACAACAACATATTGTTTAAAGATTGATTTAAAATTTAAAAAACGGCAACTAAGTATTTACGACATAAAGGGCCACTTAGTAAAGAGACAGCTTTTTAATATCCTATAGGTTACCTGAGATGTGTAAAAACTTTAGATAATCTGTAATCGTTCGGACGTTCCTCCTCTGATCGTCAAATGCGGAGAGCCTAACCATAAACAACTTATTTTTTTTCCCGCCGCCGCTCGATCCCGTCCCGCCTTTGTGTTTGTATCCTGCTCTTTTCAGTCGGACCTTTTTAAGGAAGAAATTTATTATGTATGCTTTCCGCCATGACCAGTAGCAGCTTTTAATTGTGAATTATGGGGTTATAACATTTTTTTACTCGTCGTATTCGTTTCCTGGCCGTTCGGAAGGTCACCTTTGTGTTTTTTTTAAACTTCGAAATATTTTTTTTATTGACTATGAATTTTTTTATATGATTGGATTAGATATGGATTGTATTTAATAGTAATCGCCTGGAACCGTATTTTAGTGTGTTTTGTACAATGCAACGGATGCCTTCCCGAAATATTACGAACCGTATGGATTTATTATAGCTATTAAGAATTTATTCTTGGGCAAAATTAAACTTAAACACAATAAAATAGACAAAATCATAGTGTTTAGTAAACGTCGGCGATTCACGGGTTCACTTGACTTGCAATCTGTAGGTCTTGGGTTCGAATCCCATGTACTAATGTGATTTTCAATTTACATATGTACATTTATCCGACGTTTTTACTGTTAAGGAATTGTGATCCTGCACATAACTGAGAAGAGAATCAAAGATATGTCTGAAGTCCCGCACTTGTCCAGCGTGGTTGACTATACCCTAGTCATGCCTAATTTAGGGTAGACTCCGAGCCTCCCATTGGACGTATAGTGTGCTGTTGATGATGAAGTTCAGTAAAATGTGAAAAGTAGAAGCTACATTATTTGTATAATTAATATAATTACTGAAGAAATTGTTTACTTATTTCGCTTATAATTTTCGTTATAATAATTTCTACATAACTTTTTTTATAATAATGAGGTCTTGTTATAAACTACTCTATTCAAGTCTCGTTTACATGAAAAAAACGTAAAAAAATCTTAAACATTTTGACCCCCTGTGGGTTGGGTCGTCAGAATGTTGTTAATTTTTTAACAATCCTTCACCAGTCATCCGACTATAAGACGTCCAAATTAAATACTATTTTGTAACTCCCACCTGGCTGTATTCACAAAGGATTGTTGCAAAAAGTTTTATATGTAAAAAATAAAAAACTTTTTTTTTTTGAGCAAAAATTATGTGGCGTATTGAGCCAAGGTGGGGCTCGTGTATTATAGTTTTTTATTGCAATTTTTAGTGTACATTACTATACTAAATAAAATATTACTATCTAGCTGTCGTCCGCGACTCCGTCCGGTGATACCTTCTATCAAACATCCATCCATCTATCCATACAAACATTCGCATTTATAACATTAGTATGATTTATAGTCACATAATGTACCTATGTTTTTGATTTATTTTTACCTGGGATCTAATATCTAGTAATAATATTTCATAAATAAAATAGTGTGCAAAGATTATTTCTTGGGGCTTCCTTAACTATACAGGATTCGAGAGGGATCTAGAATCTATTCGGTCTACGATGGACGCCATTTTGTAAGGAAGCATCGGCTTAGCATATCATGTCGATTGAAATACGGGGATCCTAGAAATCTTACTACATTTGTAGACATCTAACAATAAAGATAAAATAAATCTAATATCAGAAAATATTTGAAAAAATTTAAACTAATTTGATAATTAAAAAGGATTGATAATATAACTTTTTGAGATAGTAAAAACAATTTATAAAGTGACATTAAATACTCTTTTTAATTTTCCCGCTTATTGTGTTTATCTGTCAAAAATCAAGCGGACTTATTTAGGCATAGACAATTGAATGGTCGCTTTGGCGCGCACGCGCGCGAAAGTGGCGCGCAAATTGAGTGCTCCAATTACGGTGTCGTGTTATATTTGATTATACAGCATGTTGATATTTTCATAAAAAAATGATATGTCAGAAGTTTATTTGTTATTTTTTTTAATATAATTTCATCGGAATTAGAACATGTAACGTTATTATAAATAATTAAATTATAGATGTATGTATGTCTCTATTTCGATTGTTGTAAAAATTATTTGATTATAAAATTGTAGAAAAGTTACTTTTAAACTATATAAACACTTAACAATCGTAATATAATAAGAATATTAAATAAAACATATTAAAACGCATTCTTAGAAATAAACATGCTGTATATCGTTATAAGTCCCTTATTTGCAGCGTGCACGCGCCTTGTAATGGCGTTCCGGAATCGAACATGTCAAAAGGATTGGCGGCTAATCGACCACTTTGGTGCCAAAACATAGGACGCTCTTGACCTTGTCAAATCGATATTACACTGTAATCGAATTATTATCGAATGATTGAAGATTTAATTTAAAATAGTTGTTAGAACAATAAGCTAAGAGAAAGAACGAAAAATGGATGGATTGTGTGAAAGTGGATATGCTTAAGAAAGGAGTTAATTTTGATATGACGGCTGATAGAGATATATGAAAAAGATTAGGAGATTAGATTGCCGGAGGTCCTTAAAGGAAGCCTAAGGAATGAAATAACTATAAAATATAAAAATTTGCGTCATCTTGTTCCACATGTATTCATAAGTAGCCGTCGTCTGCGAGTCCGTCTGACCGGAATTAAAAAACTTAATTAGTAGGCTATGTGTTCTTCTAGGCTATGTTCTACATTTATGCTTAATTACGGCGACATCTATGCAGCAGTTTGGAGATACCTTTTAAAAACATCCATCCATCAATCCAAACATTCGTATTTATAATATTAATAAGATAAAACTTCGTAAAACCTTGTTCCGTTTGTATTTAAAAAGTTGTTTGCAATATTCCAAAATTAAATATCTTCAAGTAATTCGTTTTTTGCTTACACCAAAAGATTTCTTGCACAGATAAAAGGGACGGCAAATTGAAAAGTCGAGTTCCATAATCGAATAGCATTTATTCGCTCAATAGCTTTGCTCGTACATCAAAGAATTTGCCGATTTAATTCGATAAATCGTTTGAAAATTACCAGAACGGGCAGAATTGGCACCTCCCTTAACTTTACAAGGAAATGTAATTTAGTAATATTGTTTTTTTTTGAAGTGTTGTCATCTTTTTGTTTTTAAATATTGATTTGCTTTGTCGAAAACTGGATAGAGGCAAATTTATATGTTACTAGCTGTCGCCCGCGACTCCGCGCGTATTTAAAGAAGAACATAATTAGCTCCAGGCAATATTCGAATTTTTCACACTTTTTAAACCTTCCCTAACCTCCACGAACATTTCAAGACCAAGATAAGATAAATCCGTTCAGCCGTTCTCGAGTTTTAGCGAGACAAACGAACAGCAATTGATTTTTATATTTATAGAAGATTTTTGTTTTTAATTTTACCCTTTTGTTCTAATTCAAAATTTAACTGATGTTAATATTGAAAAAGCAATCGAAAGATGTGATCTATAGTTTAAAGGGCGATCTATTTTAACGCTGTCCCATACAAAGAAGGTTCTACGTTTGATAGACGATTAATAATATAAATGCGATTGTTTAGATGGATGTTTGTTTGAAGATAATTCCAGAACTGCTGCACGTGTCTTGTTGAAATTTGCTACGGACGTAGAACATAGTCTGGAAGAACACATAGGCTACTAATTAGGTTTTTTAATTCCGCGCGGACGGACTTGCGGAATACAGCTAGTTAACCTATAAGAAATAGTACTTTTAATAGAGAAATATTTAAGTATTTTTCTTATAGATTTGGCTGACGAATGAAATAAGAAATTCAATTTATTATCAAAAGGATGCATTCAATGTGGCGTTTCAATTCGATTTGCAGCCATTTTAAGTATAGCCAAGAAGCAGAATTATTGCATTACGAAAGCGAATTACCAGTCTTTTGATCTATTGCAGTTAATAATCGCTTTTATCCTTTAGTACAAGAGATTTCTACGTTTGAATAACTCTAAACATTGAGACGAGAACATTGGTTATAGAATTACGGAAAACTTGGTTAAAGTTAAATTTTCTTTTCTCTTTAAAAATACGTTTCTACGATATATAAACACGGCTATTATGGTATTATTTCGCGGACGCGGCCCGTCGTCGTCGTCGTCGTCTTCTGCTTCTTCTTCTTCTTCTTCTTCTTCTTCTTCTTCTTCTTCTTCTTCTTCTTCTTCTTCTTCTTCTTCTTCTTCTCCTTCTCCTTCTCCTTCTCCTTCTCCTTCTCCTTCTCCTTCTCCTTCTCCTTCTCCTTCTCCTTCTTCTTCTTCTTCTTCTAATCTAATCTAATCTAATCTAATCTAATCTAATCTAATCTAATCTAATCTAATCTAATCTAATCTAATCTAATCTAATCTAATCTAATCTAATCTAATCTAATCTAATCTAATCTAATCTAATCTAGTCCAATCTAGTCCAATCTAGTCCAATCTAATCCAATCTAGTCCAATCTAGTCCAATCTAATCCAATCTAATCTAATCTTCTTCTTCTTGAGGTGCCTCTCCGACTAGCGAAGGTTGGCGATCAGTTCTCCATATTTTCCTTTGTTTCTTGCGAGGCGAAAAAGTTGGGCGGCACTCGCAACCCCTGTCCACTCTCGGATGTTGCGCAACCAGGACTTTTTTCTGCGACCAACACTCCTTTTACCGGGAACTTTTCCCATCAAGATGAGTTGAATCAGATTGTATCTGTCGTGCCTGAGCACGTGGCCGAGGTAAGATACTTTTCTCATCTTGACGGTCTGCAAAAGTTCCCGTTTTTGATTGACCCGTCGCAGAACCTCTCCGTTTGATACTTTGTGAGTCCAGCTTATGGCCAACATCCGCCGATAGGCCCACATCTCGAACGCTTCAATACGTTTCCTGCAGTCTTCTTTTATCGTCCAAGCCTCGCATCCGTAGAGGAGGATGGGCCAGATGTAACACTTCAGGAGTCGAATGCGCAAAGATATTTTAAGGCTGCGAGAGCAGAATTTCAAATGCATTGCGTGCTATTTCGATACGGGTCTTAACTTCTTGATCGCTGTCCCAAGCTTCATTTAACCACGTACCCAAATATTTGTATTTGCGCACCCTCTCCAGTTTTTGGCCCGCCACATACATGCAAGCGTCAGTCACTTCTTTTCTAGATATAATCATGAATTTTGTTTTCGCGACGTTCATTTTAAGCCCTGCTTTTTCGCTGCATTGATTTACCCGATCGACTATTTTTTGTAGATCTTGATGAGAGGATGCTATGAGAACTATTAGAATATTAATTTTAACTCCACAGTCCAAATCATGCAGTGCCTCTGACATAATTGCCTCCGAGTACAAATTAAACAGCGTTGGTGATAAAATACTAATAATCTAATCTAATCTAATCTAATTATCATCATCATCATCATTATTATTATTATTCATATACATTTATTTATCATATATCTAATATAATACATTTCATATCCAAAAAAAATATATATATATATATATATATATATATACAAAGCATTATATTAAAAACAGAACACCACCGGCTGCGGAATCCCATGACTCAAACAACCAGCGGTCAGGGCTACAGAGACAGGAACCTTCTCACGATGCGCGCGGTTTCTAGGATAACTGCCTTTTGTATCGGGCCCTTAATCCAACTGTTTAGCGAGAGCTTCTTGAGATGTTGGTCTAAGCTCTTCACTATCAGTCCATTTACCGATACGACTATCGGAATAATCAGAAACCAAACGTTAATTATTAATTAAATTTAATATTTTACTATATGTCCAAGATTTTCCATGTATATTTGATTAGAAAATTTAATTGTCCTCTTTTTATTATAAACAGACATACTTTTATAACTACCACAGAGTATGTACACTTGTTACCCTCAAAGCAATTTGGCGCGTATCGAAATAAAAAGCCTAAATCGCTCTCACAGAGCATCGATGCAGAAGAAACACTTCCTTGTGCCAAATGTCCGTTGTATTTGTTATATCAGGGGTTGGATGGCCCTTGTGGGGTCCTTCACGACCCTTACATGTTAAAGAATCCATAAATAATATATTTGACGTGTACGGATTGTGTTACAACCGCCCCCCTTCTTAATAATGCATCTTATAGTTAATGCCGCTATTGTTTGCACGGATTTAATATTCATTATACTAATTCTTTAGTTATAAATTGTGGGTGCTAATTTCTTATTAAATGTATATCTTAATTGAGAACCGCAGTTTGTAGGTTGTGTGTCTTGTTTTTGACAGATGATATAAAATGTTGCCATGTTGTATATAGAATTAAATTTAGCAATTAAAGCTCAATAAAACAAGAAGTTTTTTTAAGTAAAATTACCTATTATTTTATATGATTATCTAGGATATTTGAAATAATTTTATAAAAAAAATTATTACTGTTTTAGATTTTTTGCCAACCTATTTTTAATAATTATTAGCTGTCGCCCGCGACTCCGTCCGCGTGGATATATAAAAAAGTTAATTAGTGTAGCCCACCCATCTATCTATCCACATCACATCCATCTAAACATTCGCTTCGAGACATTAATTCGAAAAAAAAACAATAAAAAAGATGGCTCTAAGCTACCTCCTCACCAATTTTCTGGCATATCGGTAAAGCCGTTAATTATATTTACAGCATATTTTAAGACATTTTTTTTCTACAATTGTTATACGACATATCAACTTTTCCCGCTAAAACTCATAAAATAGCGCAATCATAAATCAGGGGACCTGATACGCACATTTGTTTGAATTAGTTTGGAGTGGCGGCAAAGTGGCCACACGCGGTCTAGTTTATTAAATATCCCGCCATGATACGTAGTTTGCACTTTTGTGGTCTTTGTAAAGTTTGATATTAATTTTTACCCGGCATAAGGACAAGTTTTGTCGGCCTTTTTATAAAAAAAAATAGAAAACGTCTATGGTTCCAACTATAGCAAAAAGATTTGTTTTACTGTTTATTATCGATAAAGACTTAGTTAAATATTATTTTCAATGCAAGTAAACTTTTGTATAGAATCTTTAGTTATTTGAAGTCACAACTACCTCAGTTAGGAACGTAATTTTTAGACTTTTCTAATGATATCTACCTAATATAACATAGGTTATTACATACCGATATATACCAAGATATCCTCGTAGTCTAGCTTTTCGTACAACTATATATTTTTAAAGATGAAGCTTGACCAGCCCCACCTCATGTTAAGTGGTAATGTGGCCCAAAGATGGTACAAAACTGGATGAACTAACCTGTCTCGTCTCTTGAAGATTACAGAGTTGCAATAAATTCCTTTACATTCTTCATAAATTTGCGTACCGGTTAATTAATACTGAAACAATTATAAGATATTAATTACTATACGTCAAACAATTAGGTTATAATAATGGCGCCAACCATAAAGTATAAAAGTTACTTTTTATTACAAGGCAATGACATTACAGACATTCAGCCGCGATAGTACGTAGTATTTTAATTGACTATAGAACCTCCGTGGTATATAAGTATATGTATATGTTGCAACCGGAGGCTGTGCACGTGATATACAGTATATAAACATAGTATATGTAGAGGGAGATATCGAGTGAGAGTGGTAGGACGCGCTTGTAATGTATATTGCGGAGGTTCTATTCTGTAATCGTTTTCAAATATTTTTGAAAATTAATAAGAATTGGAATATAAATGAATTTGTTAATTTACATTTACGTCTTTAAATGAAGACATATTATTTATAAATTTTCTACTTTATCGCTACGTCTACCTTCCGTCATTTCAGCCATCACTCCTTTTTTTTCTATGTACTTACTATCTATGGTTAAGTTGAAAAATATGTAGCATTACGTTATATATACTACTAGACGGACTGACTTGAAAATTATTGCATGATTTGTCCGATTTTACAATGTA
Source organism: Papilio xuthus (assembly GCF_000836235.2). Classification (NCBI taxonomy): domain Eukaryota; kingdom Metazoa; phylum Arthropoda; class Insecta; order Lepidoptera; family Papilionidae; genus Papilio; species Papilio xuthus. Next base: position 1,202,140 of record NW_013532866.1, on the reverse strand, counting down.
AAGTGTTATTAGATATGTATTTTTACTAATTTTTCATAGTAGAGTATGCAGGTTTAATAAATAAATACGATATTAGTATGGTAAAAATATTTCTATTTAATTGCAGAATATGACTCCTTACGCGCAGCAGCCGTCGGGGTGGAGGGCGCGGCGTGCGGGCCGAAGATAAGCGGCTTAACTGAGCACCCGAGCGAGATGGGGTATACACAAACCGTTACAAGAGAGAGGGAGCGAGAGATACATCTCTATACACAGCTGCCAACATTGCTGCGTACGTCCGGGCATTGTTTGGCGCGTAAAAATGAACTATGACATTTCGACTACATTCAATTTTCAACTTATTGTTTACTAAGAATAAGGTTGATTTTGGAATGTTTGTTTTTTGTACGTTATGTGACAGTGTTGCAATGTATAAAATAAAAATACATTTTCCAGGGAATATCTACGATGCTACAAGTAAAGTTTGCGCTGTTGTAGATATGCTTGTGTATAGTTCACAATTTACCGTCGCGTCTAAACAGCTAATTTCGAGAGAAGTCTAACCGAGTTTTCTGGTGTCTTTTTTTTATACTTTTTTTAATAATGGCGAACGTTTTGCGATGTCACTTTAATGTTTGTGGAAATGAAATGTCACCGCTTGGCAATTTCCTTTATTAAAATGAGACATATTTTTATAAAATGAAAAATAAAATGATTGTTATATTTTCTATTATTAATTTATTTTTGTTATTTAAAATATAAGTAGATTTTTTTGTAAATATACTAATATTTCTTTTACCATTCCAATTAAGCTGTAGGCTTGTGCTAGGATATGGTTTACGACAATAGTCGAATGGATTCAAATCCCCTACCTCATGATCGGGAATCCGTACCCTTAACCTTTAGGCTATTGAGGCTTTTTCGAAATATAGTCTTTATATTAACATTACGACAGAGAAATCCATGATAATGTCAATAAATCAAACATTTTTAAAACAGTCGTTCAAGTTACTAAGGAAGATCCTAAGTGTAGGAATCTCATATTAAATCTACTCTAACCACATAAAGTATGTGTGAGACAGTTAGATATTATACTAATTAATTAATAGACAAAAAAAAAACAAACAAAAAGATTAGTAGAAACAATAAACACAGGGAAATAGGTGAGCGCGTTGTCTTTACAGGTCGTCGCCTGAAGCCGTACGTAGCCGGTGACCATTATACCTGACATTAGTAGATAATTCCTAATTTACGTTAAATATAATGAAACTATTTATCATCAGTGACTTTGATAGCGTAGAAAAATAAACAACCTATAATATTATAATAAATTATTCAAACTTTCGTGAGACATTATACTAAACTGATATATACAAACTGCTAAACACTCACGTATATACGTCCGGTGGCGGCACCGACTAGTTTCGAGCCCATCGGGGGTCCTTTATCAGGATGAGTGGTACTGGTATTATTTCGCGGACGCGGACGTATATACGTGAGTGTTTAGCTGTGCTTATATATCAGTTTAACCTATAATATGTCCAAATTACATTCAGCTACTTTCCAGTTAAAGTCCCGTCAGAATCGGTCCACTCGTTCTGGAGATTACCCGATATTAGATTTTCTTTTATAGTGTGTCTATTTAAGATAGAGTACCTAGATGACCGCAGCTTTGCTCGGTTTTTTTTAAATAGTGTTTTTTGGAAATTATATTTAAGTACGAATTACTAATAAAATGATGAAATATGAATAATATTTTTCGATCTTACCGATAGAAAAAGTTAAGTTTATGTTTAAGTTGATTATCGATAAAACACGAATAAAATGACATTTTCTAAAAATGATTCCTAGCTAGATCGATTTATCGCCCACGAAACACACTATATATTAAATTTTATGAAAATCGTTGGAGCCGATTCCGAGATTCCAATTATATATATATACACAAGAATTGCTCATTTAAAGATATAAGATTAGTTTGACAATTCACTAGAGATGGATTGATTAAAATCGGTTATGAAAATATTCGATCTTCGATTGTTGTTCTCATAGAACTTGAAATCGAAAATTTCGTGATCATTGACTTTGATTTCCAATATAAATAAAATTGTTTCTTTCTATGACAACTTTATTCTTCAAAACTACGTAGAAGCATAAAATATAAAACCAAAAAGAGAAAGAAAGAGAGTAAAAGATGAGACAGGTAATAAAATATTATCAGATCGAAATCTAGACGATAGCACGAGACTATTCTAAAAATGATAAGATTTTCTAATAACAACTTTTTCATTTTCCCATTTGCTTTACTGATAAACTAGCTATTTCCCGCGACACCATCAGCATGGAATTATATATAACTTAATTAGTAGCTTATGTGTTCTTCCAAAGTATGTTCTACATTAATGCCAAATTTCAGCGAGATCCATACAACCGTTCTAAAGATACCTTCTAACAAACATCCATCTAAACATTCATATTTATAATATTATTAAGAAGGCAATCATTCGATTGAGGGTTGATTTAAATCGGGATTGTCCGTTAAACGCTTTATAACATGGTAACAGAGTACGCCCTGGCGACGCGACGCCGCGTTACCCGATACTGAAACTGTCTGCAGGACATGTCCCGACTGTAATATTATAAAACATCTATTGTATGGAAAAACGACTCTAATCCAACGTTTATATTACCTAGGAACTTTTTGATAAGAAAACCACATTTTATGATAGAAAATATAACCAAAGAATAACCAAGAAATGTAATTTTGTTATATACATGACAACACTGAGAAAATTTATACCAAAACTAGCTGAAATAGAGATAGAGCAAAATAAAAACTAAAAATTTTGTCTAAAAAATAAAAATAAAAATTTGGGGTGGACCCTTAACATTTAGGGGGATGAAAAATAGATGTTGGCTGAATCTCAGACCTACTCAATATGCTCACAAAATTCTATGAGAATCGGTCAAGCCGTTTCGGAGTAGTATGGGAACGAAAATTGTGACACGAGAATTTTATATATAACAAGAATAGGTGTCTATCTTATCTTACTAATATTATAAATGCGAATGTTTAGATGGATGGATGTTTGTTAGAAGGTACCTCTGGAACGGCTCATCGGATCTTGATGAAATTTGCTACAGACGTAGAACATAGTCTGGAAGAACACATAGGCTACTAATTAGGTTTTAATTCCGCGCGAACGGACTTGCGGAATACAGCTAGTTAACCTATAAGAAATAGTACTTTTAATAGAGAATTATTTAAGTATTTTTCTTATAGATTTGGCTGACGAATGAAATAAGAAATTGAATTTATCAAAAGGATCGTCTGTGCATTCAATGTGGCGTTTCAATTCGATTTGCAGCCATTTTAAGTATAGCCAAGAAGCAGAATTATTGCATTACGAAAGCAAATTACATGTCTTTTGATCTATTGCAGTTACGATTTTTTTTTAAATTTTACGTGGATGGTGTTGCAGGACACAGTTGGTTGAAATCTATGGTTGAAGTGTATAGTGTAAGTGGAAGCCAAATAGAATGTTAGGATTCCTTTGTTTTCTTACGTAATTATTAAATTAGTAACACTCTGTGTATGATATTTAAAATGTCTTTTAACTGACAACTTTATTGTCTATGGTAATTTGACAAGAAACAAAAATATTCATAATTAAATAACAAAATGGAATATATTTATATTGATTTTAATAGGAGAATTAAAGAAAATTACACACCTAATTTGCTTTCATGAGTTTGATAATATTCTTTGCTAGTTTAGAATAATTAAATAATTTTTAAAAGCTAAAATATTAATCGGAAAGATGGTCTTACGTGGTTTTGCCTTTGGTCGATGTTTGTTCACGGAGTTAATCTTTTTCTGAATATATCTTGCAGGATAACAGAAATAACTCTTTTTTTAGCACTATTACATTAATCTTTGATAAGTTTTATTGTAGAATGCAACGTAAACTAATTTTTATAAGATTATTGCACGTGGGTAAGCTTCGATCCGTTTTGCACTGACGTAATTTGTCGTCAATCAAGCTTCCATACTATTGACAAGTTTGACTTGTGTTTTTGAGGTTAACTAATAAAAATCCTTTGTATAAATATAGATTCTTTAATTTTTACAATGTTGTTTATTGTTGTGATTTACTGTGATGTAATTAAATTATAATTAGTGATACACTTAACATTAAGGGACGTATTTAATGATTAAAAGTAAATAAAATTTTACTTTTAATCATAGTAGTGAGTTTATAAACGATTTTTGACTGCAGTTATTTTGGAAATTCGTTTTAAATATTTCTATGATTGTAAAGATTCGTTAATGTTTTACATTTAATTAATGCTAACTGTCGCCCGCGACTCCGTCCGCGCTGAATTGAAAAAAAAAATTTGAAGCTTGAGTTTTTCCAGACTATGATCTACATCTGTGCCATTTCATCAAGATCCGTTTAGCCTTCAAACAAACATCCATCCTAACATTCGCATTTATAATATTAGTAGGATAGTAAGATTATAGATAAGATAAGATGAACCTTTATTCGCTGACCTTTTCATCATCGTTTCTTTTTACATGAACTTAAACTTCTTTTTTTTTTAAATAGAGTTATAGCTTTGTTTTCAGCTTCCAGTTGCTTTGTCAGGATGTCCTTCGACATAGGCTTCCCCCAGATTTTTCCTTAGTTCTTTGTCCCGGGCTTATCTTCTCCACCCCTTCGGTAAGTCATCTTTCCATCTCTATGTTTAAGTAAGATTATATTTGGTGTTAAATGAAACAAATTAGTTTTTGTATTTTGTATGCATATATTCGGATTCAATAATTCAATAGCTAATAATTAATACAATTTAACTTAAAAAAAAATACACTGACATTTGTCAAACGCATATCGTACAGTGATTGTACTTAATAGTAACTAACTTAGCTATCTCCAAGCTTAACATTACTATAAATTACAAATTTCGTTACATTCAAATATTCCTACAATTTATCAAATTAAATATTTAAACTAATAATCTCTTTGAAAATAAACGAAAATAAAAAAATAAAAGAAAAATTTCATTCCATATTCCATAATTTTTATTTTTAAACTATTGCTGTCAAACACGTTCAAATTTGGAACGCATTTAAAAATTACAAAAGTAAATCGACCAATCAGCGAACGTCTCCATTCTCATTGGTCAGATTCCCGGCAGATTATAAAATCCATTTTAAATCATAATTTATTTATACAACTGTACAACGATAACATTGGGATATTTTTGATCACAGTGTCAATCGGAATTCCTTAACAATTATTAGAATCTTAGAACTAAACAATTTAAGTCACATATACATGTAGCACACACATTTACAAAAATTTCTTTTTTTTATTTAATTTAAAATTAAACTTACTTAAAACACATTATTTACAATTATTAACTATATTAACGCGTTGCAGGCGAACGTCGTGACGAGGATCGATTTTCACTAAGGCCGTATGACTGCGTTTACCTTTGCCTCGAGTGTGGAATTAAAAAAACAAACGTCATACGTTTATCATCAGCCATATTTTATTACTATTTTATGATTTTAATTGTATTTTAAATATAGTTTTTACTTATTATTGATTCTGGTTTGATATTTGATGTAATTTATTTTCATATTAAAAATAAAATAAATTACGTCAGAATTTTTACCCGCCAATTTTGACGTTTCATTTTAAAGTACTATATTTTTAAATTATATATAAAATTGTGTCATATATTTTTTTAGATATAAACATATCGTGAAAATGACCCTCAATGTATCTTAATTATAGTTTAAATATATGTGATATGACTCGGGGATTTTAGATTTTTAGGAAGCAATAAAAATAAAAATCTTTACATCTACATTATTAAATATGGCGAAGTAAAAGTTCGTTTTAAGAATAGGCCATTATAATAGTTTTTTTTTTAAACAAAATTCGTTGATTTTCGTTTACGAAAAAGGAAATATAGGTCTTGTTTTAGTGATTATAAATTAAAAAATCAGACGGATCAAGAAATCAATCCGTTTTTCAAGTAAAATATGAATATTGCCATTAGAAAGTACAAAAGAATAATTTCAAGTTTCGTCCGAATATTCAATTTAAAATAACAAAAGACCAAATGTTTGATTAACATCAATTCATTCTAAAAATTAGTCGAATTACTAATAAATATATTCGCTTCGTTTATAAAATAATCATTTTGATATGTATTTACGTCAAAATTCCATAAGATTTTCACACAAATTTGACATTTCGCCGCTTGGATTAGCGCGAAAGTAACACGAAATGTCAGAAGCGTTTGAAAATCGAATGCAATTTCGAATAATGACATTTGTTACCATAGACAATGACAGTTATATTTTTAAAAAGTACAGAAGCGAATAGATGTACAGTAATTCAGCCAATGTTCAATCGCACACCCAAGTTTTTTTTAAACAAATTATATTTACAAAGAATCTAAATAAGAAGGACTAGAAACACTACACCATGTTTATTCCGTACTTTTCGGGGGCGAAGTAAGTGTTGCCAGAATTGGAGAAGTTTGTGATTTGGGATGCTTGGAGCATGCTGAGATGGGGGGAATTTTGGGCCTGGTTCTCCGGGGACTCGGGTCCTGAGGAGAGGATGTTGTGTGAGGGCCACGCTGCGGGCGGGGAGGGGTTGCCGAAAGAGACTTGGTTGTACAGCTGGTTCCCGTTTGCAGTTAAATTGTGTCCATGGTGACTGCCGTGTGATTGGTTCACTGATGAACCATTGAAATACTCCATCTGTTGGAAAACAAACAGTTTTATTTCATGACTAGCCTGCGACTCCGACTGGGTGGAATTAAAAAAAAAACACTTTTAAGCCTATATGTTCTTCCAGACTATGTTTTACATCTATGCCAAGTCTTGGCGAGATCCATGCAGCCGTTCTAGAGACCATTCTAACAAACATCCATCCAAACACTCGCATTTAAATATAAGTAAGATTTATCATGACTTTAATAGCTTAACCTTAGCTTATTTACACATAGTTGACAAGGCCATATGATGTGTCAATTAAAAAAAAATTAAACAATGTATAGTTAATGCTATAAATATATAATGTGATAAATTATTTTGAAAAAAATATATATTTGACTCCTAGATGATTTTAAGATGCAAAATAATCGAACAAACCTCACCTGGCTAGGATAATATGGTGAATTATACGCGCTTTGTCCATATCCTTGATGATGATGTGACGTAGAATAACTTCGAATGTAATCAGAACTGCCAGGCCAATGAAAACTGTTGTAATCCGGATGGTAAACATTTCCAGGTCCATTGATACTTTGTGGCGTTATGGGGGGAGACGGGGTCGTCATAATCGAGGAGTTGGAACCTAAAGGTGTGAGGTTCCCTGTCAGACGGGAGCTATATTGGTCTTTCACCAAGTTACTACCAAAAGACTTTTCCGTATAATCAATTTTGCTGCTGTAATCCAGTCTTTTAGGGCTACTGTACAGCTCTTGTTTTGGAGTTACTCCGTATCCATGGACGTTGATGTTCTCTGATGGTGAAGATTCTTTACCGCTGAGTCGTATTGCTTCTGTGTTATATTGGTGTGTGATTGAAAGGTTATTCTTCGTTAATGGAGATGTTTCGTAGTTTGCTGATTCTTTTTTACATATAACATTGATTGGTGGGCTGACTGATGTTGTCGGTGTGATCGGAAGGTTTGGGGACGATGTTGTGATGCTGGAAGAGTTTGTGGTGGTGCTGGATGAGTGTGGTGCTTTAGATGAAGGTGTCTTGGAGGTGTTGGAGGAACTTTTTATATTGGAACTGGTGGAGAGTGAGGATTTGGAACTGGATGAGGATTTGCTTGACATTTGCGTGTTTGATTGCTGCTGTAATTGTTGTCGACATTTCGCTCTTCGGTTTTTGAACCAAACCTGGTGAAAAAGGAGTATATTAATACTTATTTTTTATATCATAAGGTGGCAAACGAGCGAGCGGCCACCTGAAATCGCTGAAATAGCGAAGTGACCGTTGCCCATAGACATACGCAAATGCATATGCGTTGCCTACCTTTAATCGACAGAGGAGAGGAGGCACAGAAAAAAAATATTTTTTCCTTCCTATGCATCCTCTCATCCGGAAAGTCCACTTCCATTTTCCATCCTTTCCTTATAAGAAAAAGGGTGGGAAGGGAAAGAGGACTAAATTAGGCCTTCGGGACGCACACTCATCAGACGAAACGCGGAATTGCTTCCACTTCACGCCTATCTTCTGTGTGGTCGTGGTATTTCACCGGACGAGCCGGGCCAATTCGTGCGAAGATGTTAAACTTAATTCTTCGTCCTATTGACTACAAATATGGCAGTTGGTAGCATATAAATCATAGACGAATATAAGCGATGAAAAGCTACCGTTCATAATACCACGCCATGTTTGCTTGTTGGCTTACAGTATGATTTATTTGTCGAAGCTAGGGGTTCGATTTGGACACGGCAATAACATGCATTAAGAACTATTCCGGATATAAAAATATATTTAACTTATTAATATCTTAGCTGCCCATAATCAGTTCTTATATTTAGGTTAAAATTACTATCGCATAACCTATTGCGCAAACGTCAACTGATATTCCCGCCGAATGTCATAGAGTAAAAAAGTTCAAAGAGTAAAAAAGCTCAAAGATCAAAAAAAATGAAACGCATTCAACATTCATTGTTTCGTTTTACTAATTCTCTGGATATGGCATCTGTTATATTTATACTTGCTCTTTTTCATAAAACATATTAAGTCATTGATGAGGTACAAAGGGGGCGAGCGCGGTGGGGGGCGTAATCCGCAACGGGTGCGTTGCGGCACGGAGGTAACAAATGCAAGTCAGAGGGGTGTTAGGTTTGTAAAAGTCAATGTGTTCGATTCTCAGTTAGGAAAATTCTGAAACAACTAGTACTTTAGAGTAAATTTACAGAAAGAAATTCTTATTGGAGATAAAAATAATGACAATTATCGTCGATGAAGTATGAATGAAGTTTTTTTTTATAACACTAGCCTTACTAAAATGTCGACGTTTGTGTCCCCTCACTATTCATTCTGACACTGGACTTTGTAACAAAAGCGCGCCATTCGCGCCAAATGATTCTAACTAATCTTTATATATATAACTCTTCTGTGAGTGTGTATGTCACTGAACTTCTCTCAAACGACTGGACCGATTTTGATGAAATTTCTTGTGTGTGTTCAAGGGGATGTGGGAATGGTTTAGATTCACAATTTTCATCAAATATTAACTTCATATTAATTTGTTCAAATTAAAGACGTGTAGACAGGACAACGTCTGTCGGGTCCGCTAGTATATATATATAAAAGAAAGTCGTGTTAAACTATTTATAACTCAAGAACGCATGAAGAACAAGAACTTTACCGATATGGCTGAAAATTGGTGTGGAGGTATCTTAGAGCCAGGAGACTGACATGGGATACTATTTATTCATTTTTTTTTTCGAATTTATGCCTTGAAGAGCTGCTTTTTATTTAACTTATCTGTACATTAAGTTTTTTTATATATCCATGCGGACGGAGTCGCGGTCGACAGCTAGTACTGTATAAAAATACAGAAGATATATTATATAAATTTTTCCATAGCACAACAGAATATTGAAAAATTGAAGGTGGAAAATTTTATTTTTGTTTTCCTAATAAAATCTGCATACAAAATAAATTTGACGGCTCATATAACTCTCAAATGTTCTTAACAACAACATCAAAAAACTTAAGGTCGTTTCGACTATTTGCTGATACACATCTATGGTTATAATCTGTGTAAATTTGTTCCTCATTGCTCAAGAAACACATTAAACACGGAATGCAGATAATAAAATAAATTATCAACACACTAGCGCCTCTTAATGTTATCGCGGCGAACATCTGCATTATTCAATTAGTACCGACTCTAAAGTTTATCAGATAAATCTTTCACTTTGTCGACATAAAAAAAAACTACGAAGGGAACTAAGAGATCATTGGTATAGATATAAGAAAAAACCATAGTAACAGGTTACTTTTAACTTGCTAATTAACGATTTATAACTGCTATAAAACGAAGTTAAATGCTATAATTATTCGCAACATGAATTTTTTAAATTAAGAATACGGATACGGTTTTTGTTTTTTTAATTTATTTCGCGGCATCGCGGCCGTAGATCATTTTTACGCTAAATAATGCATAAGACTGAAATTATCACGAAGCGGAACGAAGTTACATTTTTCGAAGAGGGAAAGCACGTTTGAAATTAAAGCAAACATGTTGCAGTTTTGCGGAACATTAAGACGCCATTTTATTAAATCACTAGTTATCGCCCGCGACTTCTGCGCAGTATTAAAAGTTAATTAGTAGCCTATGTGTTCTATCAAAGTATGTTTTACAACTATGCCAAATTTCAACGAGATTCATACAGCCGCTTTCGATATACAAACATCCATCCAAACATTCGCGTTTATAATATTAGTAAGATGTGATTTTGTTAAAAGGAAAATAAAGTTAAATGCAAAGATGAATTATAGGAGTCACCATTAATAATAAAAGTCTTAAAAAAGTATAATTTAATTTTTTTACGATGTAAAATTGCTGAAACATGTTCAAAAAGGGATTTCTTTTTCCGTATTGGATAAAGCGCCTGTCAAACAATGGAGCGGATTGGATGATTCGATTTTCAAATTTGGAACGCGTAATTCGATTGCGCGCCAATGCCCGTGTCGTTATGGGAGATCCCGTCATTTGATGTTTAAATTTCGAACTTCAAAGAGTAAGGGAATAATAGAATGACGATTGTCCTTTAAGACATAGATTATAAGAATTCAGATTAGAACTTATTTGATTGACATTACAGTTTTTTATTTCTCTTCGTAAAAATACGAATAATCAGAAATAGAAGCTTGTTGTGAATGTTTACATTGAAATGGAATAGAAACGAGAGCATCGGTGGCTCAGTGGTTAACCCTTGTAATCTGCAGGTCGTGGGTTCAAATCCTGCCATGTAACAATGTTTTTTTTGGGACGTTCTTACGTTGAAGGAAAACATCGTGATGCACATATCTGGGAAGATATCAAAGATATGCGTGAAGTCAACCCGCACTGGGCCAGCAGTGACTGAGGCCTAGTTACTAACTTAGGGTAGACTCCGAGGTCAGTGGGGACGTATAGTGAGCTGATGATGTTCACTAGAAACAACTTACTTGTACTCTGGATTCAGGTAGATTTATCTTCAAAGCGACTTCCTCCCGCATAAATATATCTGGATATCTCGTCTTGCCGAATAACGCTTCCAGTACATCTAGTTGCGCTCTGGTGAAAGTCGTTCGCTCCCGACGTTGTTTACGCGGGTTTACACCTGAAATTAAATTAAATGATTACTTAACATATTCTCTTTATAATCGAGACTTTACTTTTAATGGGTATCTTCTATTAATAACAATTGAATGAAATTTCTGAAAGGTTAAATATCAAAACATATTATAAACGAATGTTTGGATGGATGTTTGTTTGAAGGTATCTCCGGAACGTTTGCATAGATCTCGCTAAAATTTGTCATAGATGTAGAGATGTTTTTTTTTATTGCGCACGGATGAAGTCGCGGGCGACAGCTTGTGCAAAAATTGTTATCGAAAAAACAAAGGAATGTCGAATGACAACTCTCTACAAAATAAGTCAATCTGTTCAGACTACATAACCATTACAAATCGATGATCTAGGTTAGATTTCGGGGCGAGGTTAATTTTTAATGAAATACTAAAAAAATACTCAAACTTTAGTGAGACATTATACTAAATTGATATATAAACACGGCTAAACAATCACGTATATTAGTCTGGATGCGGCACCGACTAGTTTCGAGCCCATCCGGACGGGCCTCGTCCGCGAAATAATACCAGTACCACTCATCCTGATAAAGGGCCCCCGATGGGCTTGAAACTAGTCGGTGCCGCATCCAGACGAACATACGTGAGTGTTTAGCTGTGTTTATATATCGCAATACTAAAAAGTAGTTTTTGAGTTATCTATGCGGATTTAAAGGGATTATATTCATCTTAGTATTTTGTTTGATTCTCTACTTTGAGGCAGTTGTCTATCCTGTCTTATAGCGATGTTTCTTTGGGAAAGTATGTGTCTAGAATGCATATAAAAATGCTTAATGCCACAATTGTAACTGCATTGTACAATTTAGTGAGTAATAAATTATATTTTCTCATTAGTATAAACGAACTAGTCGCGCCGTCGGCAACGTGTGAATGCGGAAATTAATATGTTAATGTCGGCCATAGACAACCAAGTTTTGTTTTTATGTGCGTTCAGGCAAAGGCACTTTAGTGTCAGCTGCCAGTTATAGTCAACTAGCTGTAGTCCGCGACTCCGTCTGCGCGGAATTAAATACACTAATAAGTCTATGTGTTCTTCCAGACTATGTTCTAGTGTGCCAAATTTCATCAAAAATCCGTTGAGCTGTTCCGGTGACATATCGAAAAAAAAATTCCATCCAAACATTCGCATTTATAGTATTAGTAAGAAGTATGATTTGATTAATATATAGCTAATATATTAATTTGAAATGCTGTATGTATCTCGCTGAAAATTGTCATAGATGTAGAACATAGTCCGAAACAAAGTTTTTTTAACTCGGCGCGGACGATGTCGCGGGCGACAGCTAGTATTTGTATAATTTAACGCATCTGTTTACCACCTATCAGTATAACGGTCGGTTCAAACGAATGAATTTATTGCTTTTATAATTTGTACTATTAATAATTATGGTAATAGGCACTTAGCTTCTGTGATACGGACCTTTGATTTTATTATTTATACCGACCATGGTTCTCAAACTGTTTGATATGTTGATAAATTTTAAGCGCCAATAGCCTAATGGTTAAGGGGATTTCCGATCATGAGGTCGGAAGTTCGAATCCCGCCATTCGACTATTATCGTAAACTACATCCTAGCACAAGCCTAGAGCTTAGTTGGAATGGTACAAGGAATATTAGTAAATTTACAAAAATGTGCTAATATTTAAAAAAAAATTAGATATGATAGATAGATAATAGAGTATATGAGCGTAGTATCCTATGTGTTCTTTCAGATAATGTAATACATCTATGTCAAATGTCAGCAAGATCCATGCAAAAGTTTTGGAGATTAAACAAATATGTATACATTCGCATTTATAATATTATTATTTTTTTATATCATAAGGTGGCAAACGAGAGAGCGGCCAACTGAAATCGCTGAAATAGTGAAGTGACCGTTGCCCATAGACATGCGCAATTGCATATGCGTTGCCTAACTTTAATCGACAGAGGAGAGGATGCACAGAAACAAAATATTTTCCCTACCAATGCATCCTCTCATCCGGAAAGTTAACTTCCACTTCCCATCATTTCCTTATAAGAAAAAGGGTGAGAAGGGTAAGAGGACTAAATAAACCTCCGGCATGCACACTCATCAGACTGTACTTGGAATAGCTTCCACTTGACGCCTATCTTCTGTATGGTCGTGGTATTTCACCGGGCAAGCCGGGCCAATTCGTGCGAAGATGTTAAAGCGGGCTCTACTACTGTTAAATTATAGTAATATTATTAAATAAAATAATAACTTTACTGTTTCACGTACATTTTTCTACAAACATTTATATGGCAGTCTAAAATGTCTTACACACGACTAAGTATGTAGAAAAAACAACAATTTGTCTATGCCCATTTGACAGACAAAAGCGCGGGCTTGACGTCTTAACCTATCATATAGAAAGTTAAAACACGTAGCTATTTATCAAAGAATTCTTTCATAAAGACACGTAAGTATATTGTTTGTTTTTAAATGAATTATTATTATATATAATTTGTTAAAGGATTACATTTGTGTTAGTTGTTAACATGACCCGCTTTCTTATTTGTTTTACATTTACTATGATTAATGGTTTAAATTATTATACCTAGGTTTGTTGAATAAATTATTTTCTATACTGATATTATTTGAAAGGTATTTTGGGTTTACATATCTTATTTCTTACTTAATATAAACGAATGTTTAGATGGAGGAATGTTTGTTAGTAGGTATTATAAAGCGGAAGAGTTTGTTTAAACGCGCAAATCTCAGGAACTTTTGGTCCGATTTGAAAAAATATTTTTTGTTGGACAGTCCATTTATAGAGCAAGGCTTTTGGCTTTATAACATTACGTTGCGACCAATAGGAGTATTTTAATAACGCGCAGACGGAGTCTCGGGCGACAGCTAGTCTTAACTAAATTTGATATGGGATGATATGGGACGAATATATGGGATACTTTGAAGTTTATTTTTTATTTTTTACGGGCAGATTTGCGGGGAAAAGCTACATATTTTACATACTTGTAATAAGACCGTAATGTTGCCACAATAAAGATTCTATCTCCCAAATAAATTGCATAAAAGGATATTTTTATTTAATTATAAAATGTTAAATTTAAATATAGAACGAAACAAAAATTTGTTGTTCGATTCTCATTTGAAATTTGTTTTTTTAAAAAGTATTTTGTAACTGTACGAAATAAAAAAGCTATTATGCAACAGATCGGAACTCAGCTGGGGCGCAAATTGTTATTAGACTTTTCAATCGCGCGTTCGTTCACGGATTAAAAAAAAAGTAAAATAATGCATCGCGTTCATTCGAAACTAGTCGCGGCCAGTCCCCATTCAGTCGGCTATTCCAAACAAACATTTCATACGAAAACTGTCACATTACCCATGCTATAGAAAAGTGGAAATAAATAGACGTTAGCCCGTCTCTTTCGTATTGTGTAAAACGACACGTGCGCGAGAGGGACGGGTATGTTTCGATTGTTATAGTTGACAATGGGGGCTCGAACGCTAATCCTCATGACATGGCGGCCTTTTTTTAGAGTTAGCGATATTATCTTCACGGATGATTTCTGATAGGGCTACTGCGCAGGGGTGCTGTCAAACTAGAAACTGTCTACTATACGACAAATCAAACAATATATAAAGACGTCAATAATATAGCTAATTTAAAGATAGTATAAAATACTTAAACTGTACAAAAATAACAGATTTACAGTACAAATATCTACTCTGTAAAAGTAATTTTAATATTGCAATGACTCGAGCTAACGTCATTAATTAGTAATCAAACTTAGATTAGATTAAAAAGAATGAAAAATTCAATATAAAATCATTTAAAAAATATAAGTCCTTTTAAAACATTAAATCCATCATGCTATAATTTATTTTCTTGTGTTAAATCTTTTTCCCTAAAATTGTGTAAAATTTTACCCCGCGCATCTGGCAACCCTACACCGTATAAAGCTTGTTTATGGTCGCTTGTCTATGACTGCTAATGGTAGATTCGTGTTCAGATCTCGTTACGGCGTATCGATAAATTTTGAAAGGTGCGGTCGGGACGTAGTATTATAATCTTTTGACTTGGAAATAATATTGGTTCACCGTACCAGACTACGTTACAATATGCACCGGTATATTGGATAAATATCTAGATATGAAGTCAAAGAAGTGGTCTATATTAGTACGTTTATTTCCTACCCATGTAATTGTGTCAGAGCTCTGATTCTACCCAAGTTGGTGACTAGGATATAGTCAACCACGTTCAGTGCAGGTCGACTTCACACATGTCTTTGAATTTATTTACATGTGCAGGTTGCGCCATGCTTTCCTTCATCGTAAGATAACAAAATAACAGTTATTAGGTGGCTAAAGGGTAAGCAGCAGAGAAGAACTGAAATAGAGAAGAGACCGCTGCCCATAGGTATCCACAATTTCAGATAAGTAGTCTACCATCAATCGACATCACAGAAAGAGAATATTTCCCCTGTCTATGCGACTCCTTCTCCGTTTAATACACTTCCCCTTCCAATGCTTTCTTATAAGAATGAAAAGTGGAAGAGGAGTAAAATAAGGTATCCAGATACGCACATTCATCAGACTTTGCGTGGAATTGCTTCCACTTGAGACGTGTCTTCTGTGTGGTCGTGGTATTATATCGGACGAGGTCTATCCGTGCAACTGATGTTGGCGTCTACCAAAGTAAATTTAGCTTTACTTTCTACACGTTCTGTGTTGAAAATGTATAAAACTTATAATGTTACGAAAATTTTACAAGTTTAATAAAAATTCATTAACAGTTTTAATTAGTTACAGCTAGTTTACATTACCAAAAACAATATGCTTTTTTTTTCCTGGTATTACGTAATACAAACTTTTTGTTCTCTTACAACAAAAAGTTTGGCGAAACATTTGCTAATTTAACTGGCAACTTTATTTTTCCGGTATCGTAAGAAACCGCGTCCTAACAAGAGTTTTACTTATTATTTTCCTTTTTTTCACGCCCCCTTGACCCCGGAACGTCCCTAGAGCATCTCCTTTAATGATGTGTAAAGTATTTTAAGGGGGAAAATACAGCTGCGAAGGAAAATCAGACAATAATCAACTGTAAACCATAGATGATAAGATTTAAAATATTATGCACGGAAGAATAAATGGCGGGAACTTGTACTGTCAAATTGACAGCCACGAAGGGATTGTTGTGAATGCGTTCACGGCTTTTAGTGTTGTTGTTTTTAAATTTGGGTTTGCATTTCAAATAGGTTATAGATACCGATAAGGATTAATAAATGTTTAAGCTAGAAATTAAGATAAAATAAAGAAAGAAACACAACATAGAAGTGGAATATAGACTTAAGACTAATTTACGATGTTTTGAGGTTATGTTGTTTTTTATCTTACTTCTTACTATTATAAAAGCGAATGTTTAGATTGATGTATGTTTGTTAGAATGTAGGACTAAGGACTAAACGGATCTAGAACACATAGCCTATTTAAGTTTTTTTTTTTAATTTTGCGCGAACGGAGTCTTGTCGACAGCTATTACAAAGAGGATTTTTTTTTGTTTTTTTTTTGTTAACGCGGCGAATGCGTTTATGCACTCCGCCGCTTCAAAACTACTGAACAGATTAGAAAGATTCTTACACTGTAGGAAAGCTATAATATCCCCGGGTGACATAAACTATATTTACAACTGCTAGTTAAATACATAACCTAATGATATATTTAGCAAACTTTGGTTATATATTTGGTATTCCAAATGCTAAGGGTTCAATGCTATAAATCATGTTAACACATAAATTGTATTCCAGCCACCCTGGGGGTTGAACACGACAAGTTGTGACAGATTACCGTTAGTGCAAACAACTAAGAAGTAAAGCATTCGATTTTCAACCTTAGCACTATAGAGATAGAGTTTAAATTTTGTTATTGTTAAAGCGTATACAATAAGTTATTTTATTAGTCTAATACTGGCAGCCCTATTTTAGGGGTGTGCTAACAGAATTGTTAGTAAATTGAAATTTATCTAATAAATTATTGGCTATTTGTTGCAGTATGAATAGGGGTGGTAAATATTGTGGAAGTTTGTTACAATAGTGTGAATTGCCTTTTGTAAGGGATGATAACTGTGTAGCCTACATGGTGAAAACTTGATTAACATTTGTAATCATATATTGATAACTTAGTTACGTTAAAATACATAAAACAATTAATCATTTACTATGATTTTCCAAATGGTTCAAAATCTTTTTCCTATAAGAATACTAGCTGTCGCCCGCAATTACGTCCGCGTGTTTGGCTAAAAAAATAAATAGAGGTGGACTACTTTTACCATTTAGAGGAATAAAAAATAGATGTTGGCCTATTCTCAGACCTACTCAATATGCTCACAAAATTTCATGAGAATCGGTCAAGCCGTTTCAGAGGAGTATGGGAACGAAAATTGTGACACGAGAATTTTATATATAAAATATCTGACAAAATAAACTTTTGTTCGGCTTTTACGTAGAACTAAGATATTAAAAAAAATAGATTTTTATCAAGTTACATACATATAAAACTTAGATCTATCTTAAACTAGCTGTCGCCCGCGACTCCGTCCGGGTGAATATATAAAAAAACTTAATATATAGATAAGTTAAATAAAAAGCAGCTCTTCAAGGCATAAATTCGAAGAAAAAAAAATTAAATGAATAAATAGTATACTATGTCCGTCTCCTGGCTCTAAGCTACCTCACCAATTTTCAGGCATATCGGTAAAGCCGTTCTTGAGTTATAAATAGTGTAACTAACACAACTTTCTTTTAAATAATCAGACATTTTTTTTTCTTTCATATACAAATTCAATAGTTTTTCTTTAATCTACATTACTTAATTTATTTATTAAATATGACAGAGTTAAAAAAACAATTAAAACAAAATCAATCGGTAGTATTATTATCCTGGCAACACTTAATCATCCGCTAATGGCCGGGGGTGCCCCTAAACTTTGGTTTATCTTCCCCGGCCACACGGGCCCACAAGTTTACGCTACTTCAGTGATAAGTTAATCCTCATTGAGACGACGGTATACCGCTATCTCTGTCGCACGATGAGGGGTCCTCAACATTTTATTAGTAAATACATAAAGAGAATTAATAGTACTGTAAAAAATGATTATTTTGTTAATTTTTTAAATACTAGCCGCCGGCCGCGATTCAGTCCGCGCGGAAAAATAACTTAGTAACCTATGTGTTATACCAGATTATGTTCTACATCTATGCCAATTTTTAGTGAGATTAATCCAGCTGTTATGGTGATACTGTGATAAACCATACATCCATCTAAACATTCACATTTATAATATTAGTAAGATTCAACTGGTGTTTCTATAGTTTTTATATTTAACCACCGTTGAAATAAAAATTATAAACGTATAACAAATATCAACAATTATAAAGAGACTATATTTAATATGAAATCCTCAAAATCATACTAATTTTCCACTTTGCAACGGTATGAAATTGAATTTGCAGCGTGAATTGCTGCGCAAACAGATAGCGTCGACGCGTGCACGCCACGTGCCGCTTCGAGCGCGACTGATAAATGATTATATAATCGCGTACCATAGACAATGTCAATTCGTTACACCTACTCATAGACCAGATGGTAACTTTGAATGAATGGGCTAATGTAAAGATGTAACCGTAAGAGCGTCGGTGGCTTAGGGGTCAAGCAAGGCTCGACGGATTTCCATGAAATTTAGTATACATATAGAATAAAAATCTGGAAGAACAGATAGGCTACTAATTATGTTTTTTTAATACCGCGCGGACGAAGATGTGGGCGACATCTAGTTTGATATACAATATTGTTAAGTTTTACTTTTGTTTTATTAATATTTGTAATACTTAACAATTGTTAAATTAATGTTTCTCATTGTAAAATCAATATTAAGAGAATATTTGTAAGTTTGTATGTTATTGTGGGTAGTTCAAATAATCATTGCCCCAACAATAAACCACTAAGCAATAGTATCATTTCGTCTCACCAACGTAGTGCCACTTAGACACGCGCCAATATTTTGTGAGCATTAAAAACATTAGCAGCACGTGTCCACACGTCCGACTCCCACGGCAGTCAACATTCAAGTGTTTATTCTGAATAATGACTAGTTAATGTCGAACTACCCTCAATAAAAATAATCATCTTTAGTTTTAAAATATACTACAATTTATACGTTTCTAGCAGTGGCATTAACAACTTACTACAAGGCAAAGGAAAATTCAGCATTTATATAATACTAGCTTTCGCCCGCGATTCCGTCCGCGTGGAATAAAAAAAATAATTAGTAGCCTATGTCTTCCTCCAGACTATTTTCTATGTCGATGACAAATTACATTAAAATCCGTTGAGGCGTTCTAGAGATATTTTCAAAAAAACATAAATCTATCCATTCAAACATGCGCATTTATAATATTAGAAAAAGCTAGTATTTTTTAGTTAAAGCAGTGTCTACATTTTATTTGGTAAAACAAAACCCGCAATATATTTCACATTTCATTGGGGTTTCCGCCCTCAGGGTGCACTCACAAAAAGATAACAAACAGTAAAACAACTCCACAAACTTAAGTGTTGACACAACAATTAACGGGGCACAGTGTAACACTTCCTACCACAGTTAGGGGATGAAATACGTAAGGGTATCAATTAGGCTAGAATATAAGACATTGGGTTCGAATCCCGCCATGTACCAATGTGTTTTTCAATTTCCTATTTACAAATGTACATTTATTCGACGTTCTTACGGTGAAAGAAAACATCGTGATGCTGCACATATCTGTGAAGAAATGTGAAGTCAGCCAACCCGCATTTGGCCAGCGTGGTTGACTATGGCCTAATCACCCTTAACTTAGGGTAGGCTCCAAGCCCCTCAGTGGGGACGTATAGTCAGCTGATGATGATGATAAGATACTCGTTGTCGCCGTTTGAATATATCTCCAGAACGGCTGAACGGATCTCGATGAAATTTGGCATACATATAGAACATCATCTGAAAGAACACATAGGCTACTTATCATGTTTTTTTAATTCAGCGCGACGGAGCCGCGTGTGACAGCTAAGTCTTACTAATCTTATAAGTGATAGATGAATAGATGGATGTTTGTTGTAGGTATCTCCAGAACGGCTGCATGGATCTCGCTGAAATTTGTCATACAGATGTAGAATATAATGTGGAAGAGCACATAGGCTACTAATTAAGTATTTTTTTTCTTTTCGCGCGGACGGAGTCGCGTTGAGCTAGTAATGAAATAAAATCAAATTGTTTTCGTTACATTTGGCCGGTAACATCTCTAAATCAAATTCCTAACCCCACGCTTGCCTCGGGCGTGTGCCCATTGCATAAATAAACATGATAGAGGGTGTGAATTTTCGCACACCAATTTATTTTAGGGGACTCAAGATATGGGAAAACATTATTTTAAGCACCTGCGGCTATATTGATGGTATGGTTTTTTAAACAAAGAATAAAAGTTATTAAGATTTGTTGACGTTAATTTCAGGCACAAAATGACGTAGTTATCAAATAGGAAAGAAAGTAGTATGAGATCAGATATTTTGAAAATATTATTAACTAACTACCGACCGAAACTTCGAATTAAAAAAAAAACTTTATTAGTAGCATATGTATTGAGACTATGTTCTACATGTATGCAGAATTTCATAGAAACGTTGAGACGTTCAGGAGATACCTTCTAACAAACATCAATCTAAACATTCGCATTTATAATATTTGTAAGATTTTAAATGTGAATGTCTGCATTAAATCAATACTTTGCAAAATATTAGTTGCACTTTCTTATTTCTTAGTAGAATTATTGACTATATAACATTTAAAATGTATAAAAACTAATTCCTTTTTTTTTAAAGCATAACAATATTTTAAGCTATCTCTGCTTTGTATCGGCTTAAATAGCATATAGGGGAATGTCAAACTTTAAAGAAAAATCTGATACCTATTCCCCACCCTATTTCCACAATGTTGCCATCAACAAACAATTTTCCCCCAATGAATGCAAGATTTGTCCGAGTACGTGTGAAAATTAACACTTGCTTAAGACTACCGGATTGTATTCGCTTGATTTAATAATGTTTTGGTAACTGTATTTGCATAATTGAATGTTTTTCTTACTTTAAACTTAGGAAGATGTTTATAAAATGAAAACCAAGAAGAAGCCAATTGCGTAGTGATTAAGGGCACGGATTTCTAATCACGTAGTCGAGAGTTCGAATCCCAACATTCGATTATAGTCGTAAACCATCTTAGCACAAGCCTTGAGCTAAATTGGAACTGTACAAGAATTATTATTATAGTAAATTCATAAAATATGCTAATATTACAAAAAAATCGCGGTTATAGGGTTAATAGTAATGATAAACGTCTTAAAACTGCAATATTTAATGACTATATCGATATTAAACTAAATAAAAGTTATCCTTATATATATATAATTCTTCTGTGAGTGTGTATGTCACTGAACTTCTCTCAAACGACTGGACCGATTTTGATGATTTTTTTTTGTGTGTGTTCAAGGGGATCTGGGAATGGTTTAGATTCACAATTTTGTCCGCTGGACAATGTTTTTTTTAATTAATTTTTAATATATTAGTAGTTGTTGATTTTGGAATGTTTTACATTGGATCCGACAGACGACAGACAGATTGGATATAGAACATAGTCTGGAGAAAAACATAGACTACCAATTACGGTTTTTTTTATTTCGCGCGGACGGACTCACGGGCGACAGCTAGTAATGCGAATGTTTAGATGGATGTTTGTTAGAAGTTATCTCCAGAACCGCTGAATGGATCTCGATGTTATTTGTCGTAGACGTAGAACATAGTCTGGAAGAACACATAGGCTACTTACTAAGTCGTTTTTGTTGATTTCCATTATTATATATCTCAGTTAATTCAAAGATCATAAGAGAGAAGACAATATTATTTTTTGTTCCTGAAGTAATTCCTAATATTTCTTCTTGTTTAAACAGACTATGTTATTAGTGTATAATCTTTAAGCTGGTGTTGCTATTAACAAGCTTGCAGTATTGCCAGCTAATGTTCTAAATTATATTAATTAGTCGCAATTTAATCGGTTAAACCCAACCAGCTGATGCAGCTAATCCCAGATCGGGATAAAAACGAAAAAAAGCTAATTAACACGTTGTTTTTCTTTATTTAATACGGATTAGTGGATTATATGCTATTTTCTATTTTAACGGCTATTTTCTCGTTATAACGGTTTATTAGAATTATCGTGTTATTAATACAGCTTAAAGTTAAGTGGAATAGCTTTATCTTAGATGCTACTGGGATATTTTTAATAACTATTGAATGAGTTTTTATAGCCGACTAACTGTCGCCCGCGACTCCGTCTGCGCAGAATAAAAAAGATAACTAGTAGCCTGTGTGTGTGCCACATTTAGGTCGAATTCCATCAAGATCTGTTGAGCCGTTACGTAGATATCCATCCATCTACGAAAAATAGTCGCCCCTCATATTCTCCTTGAAATGTTTTTGTACTGGTATTTTGACAATGGAAACTTACTGCTGTTAATTTACTTTTAATGTGTTTGAACATTTCAAGACTCGAGCTTTAGCAAGACTAACGATCAGCAATTGATTTTTATATATATCATTGATAAGGGTAATTATAAAAACAATTTTTAGAGACAGTCTCGACTACAAGCATTTAAACGTAGCAAAATAACATTCTCAGTAGAATGACATATCTGATAAGGCTTGACGACGACAAGACCACTGCATTAAAGCTCGTAAGTTAAAAAAAAACAAAACAAACATGGCGTCGCAAGATGGCGGGCACTTCAAAGCGCGCCGACGGTAGCCGCGCTCTCTGTTGGAATTCATAAATGATAAATTTAATATAATTTATGATGGCTTCGGATCGAATTAGAGATGTTACAACTGTATGTTAAATAATACTTTGACAAAGATTTACATATTAAAATTTACTTTAAAGTTTAGTACTCGAAAGTTGTTATACTAGCTGTTGCCCGCGACTTGGTTTACGCGAAACAAAAAAAAATATATAATAAGTAGCCTAAACATTCATCAATACTTTGTTCTATATCTGTGTTAATTTCATCGAGATCCGTTGAGATACATTCGCATTAATGTTACTAACATTGTTTGGTATTTAAAAGTTTCAGGGTCAAAATGGTGAAAATCAAATCGGCACAAAATAACAACGCTTATAGCCTGTCCATTTGACAGATTTTTTTTACTAGATGGCTTTATGTGGCCAGCAGCAGACATTATAAGTAAAAATATATTCGATATTTAAAAATTTAATTTACCTTGTATAAACGATTTATGATGCAATTTTTTATTGCTTTAATTAGATTTAAATTTATTTGACGCCTTATAATTAAAAATACACTATCATACTCCATAAAGTATATTTGAAGGTGTAAACGCTGTAGTAAATAAAATAAATCAATATATCCTTGATATAAGGTTATTGACTGCATTAAGAAAGATACAGTATGATGTTTAATATCTTACTTTTTACTAATAATATACCTGGATGACCGCAGCTTTGCTCGGTATTTTTTAATTAAATTGTGTATTTTTGGAAATTACATTTAAGTACGAATTACTAATAAAATAATGAAATATGAATAATATTTTTCGATCTTACCGATAGAAAAATTTAAGTTTATGTTTAAGTTGATTATCGATAAAATACGAATAAAATGACATTTTCTAAAAATGATTCCTAGCTAGATCGATTTATCGCCCTCGAAACCCCCCTATATACTAAATTTTATGAAAATCGTTGGAGCCGATTCCGAGATATATATATACAAGAATTGCTCATTTAAAGATATAAAATAAATACGATGTTTGGATGGATGTTTATTAGAAGATATCTCCGGAACGGCTCAACAGATCTTGCTGAAATTTGGCATACATATAGAATATAGTCTGGAAGAACGTATAGGCTTGTTTCTTTAATACCTCGTGGATGAAGTCGCGGGCGACAGATAATAAAAAGTGAAACTGATATTGTAAACACAAAAGTTAGTTTGTTACTAATTAACTCCAAAACGACTGAACGTATTTAAATGGAATTTGGCATACTTATAGAATGTAGTCTGGAATAAGACATAGGCAATCCCGATTTTTTTTAATTTTTCGGGTGGTTTTTGGTATTTCATACATTCAGTTTTTTCATCCGTAAGCACGAAGTTGCTGGCAACAGTTAATCAAATATTAATTATAGCCTCTTCTCCTTGTTATAATAAATGTTTTTTTTTAATTTGTATTCTTTCTGACTTATTAATCAACTTTATATTGACATGGGTATTATTTTAAGTTTTTAAAAATCAATATTGTGGTAAAAACAGCTCTATATAAATCTCAACGGTCAGTCGCGTAAAATATGATAGTTAATTCGTCCCGGAGACCGCGCGTCATGATTTCACGGCGAAGTTATCTTGCTGCACTTTTTGATAAATATAATTCATTACTTCATATATCTTGAGTTTAAGTTATTTGGACATAATTGTGGACTGGGCAGAGAGTAAATTGTTCATCTTACTAATATTATAAATGCGAACGTTTAGATGGATGGATGTTTTAAGGTATCTCCAAAATGGCTCAATGCTCTGGAATTTAGTGTATAGAATACAGTCTGGAAGAGCACATAGGCTAGCAATCATGTTTTTTTTCCGCTAGGATGGAGTCACGGGTGACAGCTAGTACATTATAAAGCCTTTTTGGTGATAAACCGAAGGAAAATCTTCGCTGAATCATCATTAGCTCACTATAAGTCCCCACTGGGGGTTTCATAGCCTATCCTAAATTAGGAGTGATTAGGCCATAGTCAACCACGATGGCAGAGTTCGGGACTTCACACATATCTTTGAATTTCATCGCTGATATGTGCAGCATCACGATGTTTTCCTTAACGTCTGGAAGATACATAGGTTACTTGATGTGATATCACATATAATTCGGACGCGGACGGAGTCGCGGGCAACAGCTGGTAGATACATAACTAAAGAACTATTATAAAAACAGATTATAAAATGAATATTATTTTGACATTGATATAAATATAACTGGTGGTATAACTCTTAAGAAAAACTAATTAAAGAAAAAGTTAAGAATTCCCTCAAAAACTTTTGCGATGAAACAAAAAACATAATATGTTAAACTTCGGCAAAGTAATTTAAAAGAAACATTTATCGAGCAACTAATTTGTTTCTTTATTGTTTTTCAAAGGATTCTAAAGCCAACTACACACCTTCTGAACTAATACTGTCAAATTAAATCAAACATCGAACAGGAGCGTCAGAAGCGTCAGTGCTCAAGCACTTGACTTGGAATCTCCAGGTCCTTTTATCCGACCGTCTTACGGTGAAGGAAAACATCGTGATGCCTGCACATATCTGAGAAGGAATTCAAAGATATGTGTTAAGTCAACCCGCACTGTGTCAGCGTGGTTGACTATGGTCTAGTCACCCCTAACTTAGTGTTGACTCCGAGCCCCTCGGTAGGGACATATAGCTGATGATGATGAAATCGAACGTGTGTTGTCAACATTATAAACTTTAATTAAACTGTAAAGTTCTTAGTTCAGCAACAAGTTTGAACTGTACAATCAGACTGTGCAAAAACAAGTATCGGGTCTAAAATAGTCCACAGAGAATTTTAAATACCACAATATTCCAATGTCGAAATAGTTTAAATAACTTAAGCAATTGAAACTTTGTTATGTTAAGACAAAAAAAAATAAAAAAGTTCTTTGAGACATATCATTTATTAAGGCGAGTTCACACTATAACAAAAAAACATGTGATATCAGATTTTTCAAAAAAAAAAAAATGTTTTCAACTCGATGTTTAGTTAGTACTGAAATAGGTTAAAACTCATACTTTTATTATTTCTTTCTACCTTAAAATGAAATTAAAAAAAATCTTATGTTTTCTTTTTGTTTTTTTTTTTATTTTTTTTTATCATTAAACGTACCGATGCACACCACACGTATTGTAAGGGCAATCAACTTACTATACTCGTAAGGTTTCTGTTTCCGTTTGACACAATGACCCATATATTGATTTTGTAACCTAACACTGTGATATCAAATGTGTGGCCCTTAACAAGGGCCGTGTTTTGATGAACGCGATGTTGATATTTATTTGAAATCTGAAAGCGCCAGTGAGAGAGGCAAAAAAAGTGTGTGTGACTGAATACAAAAGTACAGCTACAAAGGTAGAGGGAAAGAGAAGAAAGTATGGATGGATTTTGTATATAAAGGTATGCGTAAGAAAGTAAATTCAGATAATAATTTTGTGGGAATTTTTATAGAATAGAGGTAAAACAATTAATTTCCAAGAATTCCACTCTCTTTCGAAATCTATTTGAAAAGTGTTTTCTCAATTACTTATAAAACATTGAGATAATTGAAATTTTATTTTCTTTCAGAATTCCAACTTTCTAATTCTGATTACGACAAAAATGAAAATGGGGATCACAAAAAAAATGATCAATTAATTATACCGCGAAAAAGATTAAAAAAGCTACTGGCCGTATAAAATTCTAAGGGACGCCACTAAAAAGGAAATATACAATGAAAAAAATAAATTTCAAAAAAAGAACGCCCAGCTGCCAGCGTTACGCCGCATAGCGTCTATTGTGCGAAGGGGACAACGCTATTCGGGGTGAATCTAGAGTGAAAGAGAGATGTATACGGATTAAAGGGAACTCGGTAGAGGATTAATTTTATTCCCGCATTAAATGTGTATTGGGCATTAAATCTAATAGGTCGCGAGCCGTTAATTTTGTTTACTGATTTACAAGAGTTTTATTAATACTAGAGAGTTTACAAGAATGTTGGTTTTCCGAAGACCGGTAGCGAGGTTTATATGAAATCAATCAGCCGGATACAGATTAAAAACGAGTTTATTGAAACTCACCATAGAGGATTGCGTTGCTTTAAACTTTAAAACTAAAATTAAAAAAGTTTGTACATTTGCTAGTTTTGGTAAATCTAAATCTATTTTTTACATATCATTAAAAATATATTTATATTATGCCATATTATATACTTTTTGGTGAAACTTCTTTTTCTTTTTAAAAGTAACTGGCTACCTGAAGGATGCAAAAAAAATTGCCAACTTTTTTCACGCAACCCCTTTGAGGATTAAAGTCCGGGTGTTTTTTTTATTATTCTGCTGTGTTTTAAAATGATGATACATCCTTTTTCATGTCTCACCATGTGTGCATTTTCATGAATGAGTATAGCCCTTTCTCTTTCGTTTCACGTGTAAGGAAGCGAGATATATCAGTGCGTCTAGTACGAATATTTGCGAGATATGCCTTCGTATCGTCATTGCCAATTATGTCAAAATTAGTATAAGATTCTTGGTGTACATTACGTAACAAATATTCCTGATAGTCATACGTGAATGACACGGTTTGAATAGATGGATTTTTGTTAGAAGCTATCTCCGGAACGGTTGAACGGATCTTGATGAAATTTAGTATAACTGAACATAGTCTGGAAGAACACTATAGGCTTATAATTAAGTATTTTAAATAAGTGCGGACGGAGTTGCGGGCGACAGCTAGTTATTTTATAGATCTATTTAACAAGGTACTAACTTTGATGTTTTTAAAAAAGACTTCATAGAAACATTATTTTCAATATTCAATCTATAGTCAAGATGAAGGTTTTCATAGACTTCCGAAGGGTCTAAGAAACGGGGGAGGCCTAATCTTTACTCTTCAGTTCCCCTTTGAGAGCCCACGGATTTGTGTACAACCCACAAAGTTACCCTTTTTAACTGGTCGCTTTTTTACTTGCCTCGAGGGTGACCGTGATAGGACGAGAAAGATGTATTTTGTTTTTACATCTTAAGAAAACATTTCTGTATTATTAATAGTTATAATTTAATTAATAATCTGTGTTTTTTTCTGTTGATTGTGGATATCAATTTTAGGAGCGTCGGTGGCTCAAGGGTTAAAGCACTTGATTTGTAATCTGCAGGTCCTGGGTTCGAATTTGATTTTCGATTTACATAATGTACATTTATCCGACGTTCTAACGATGAAGGACAACATCGTGATGCTGCACATATCTGCGAAGAAATTCATAGATATATCTGAAGTGAACCCGAACTTGGGCAGCATTGACTATGGCCTAATCACCCCTAACTTAGGGTAGGCTGCGAACCCCTGGGTGGGGACTTATAGTGAGCTGAGGATGCTTTTCAGAATGGTTACGACAGTGGACTGTTATGTTTAAAATTATTTTTTAACTATCCATAGGAAAGATTACTTTCAAAATTTTTGTGCTTATCTAGATTTTTTATATCACATAAAATTTACAAATAAATTAAAAATAAATTCGTATTTACAATAGTACAAATGTTACAACATCAAAATTCCAACCAGACACTAATTAAAGCAACTAACAAGCGACTTCCGTTTCCCCGCATTTCGGGAGTACCGGGGTAGTGGCAACATTGGGGCCGAGAGGTGGGGATAAGCCGCTTATAAGGGGGACGCGCGGCCTGTTTTGATTATTTCGAAGGATGTCTTCTTGCGACGTAAATTATGCATCGCTCCTATTCTCTCCGTTGTGCCTTAGAACTTGCTCGTAAATATATAATTTAGATTGGAAATGTTATGTTCCGAGAGTTTTATGTATTTTCTTGAATAATAAATGTCATTGAAATTTGATATCAATATAGCTTGCGTATAAAACACGATTAACTAATATTTTGCGTATTTTTAACGTGGGTTTCTGACAAAATCTCTGTATAAAATGTATTGTCATCTCTGTCTTTCATTTTTGATAAAACAGAGATAATAGTATGTTTTGAATGATTTTGCTCTTAGAAACCCATAGTTAAGTTAACTAGTAGTTTTAGCAAGTAAAATCTATCTAGCTGAAGCAGAAATTTGAAAAATATAAATACGGTGGCTAAAGTGAACTAAGCCATTCTGCTGGTTCTATCACACTTGTCAATTTAGGCAAAAATGTCATTAAAAAAACAGTCTGCAGGATGGCCTTATGTCATCTCTATAGCTAAATGTTGAATCTTTTTGATCTTTAAAATGCAACTTTAAAATATGAAAAGATGTCTTGAAAAAACATAGTATCAAAACTGTATGTATTCTTTCAACAAACATTTGTATTAATTTAAAACTAGAAAAATTACAGAATAAGTCAGTTAAACAGGAAATTATTTTGTATATGGTAATACTGGTAGGAAAAGGAAATCGTAAAATGAAAATACGAAGGCCAAGTTGAATTTCAAGTTGCGTCTTCAGGGCGGTCGTTTTAATGAGAATTCAGAATATCTACTGAAAATAATTTCCTCATGAACTCGGTCAACGGAACCGAATGTTACCTGTGGAGATATTTTCAATTTCCTTAAAATTTGGGGGATTATTATTTTTCTTTATTATCGTCTGTTATGATTTAAGATAAGAAATTATTTATAAGCCGTTTGTTCCTTTAAGTGATTTTGTAATAATTAATTTAATAAGTAAATTGTTTGAGTCATGGGATTCCGCAGCCGGTGGTGCTCTGTTTTTAATAAATAAATTTAATATGATATGTTTTGTATGGTAATTTATTTTATATATGAAATGTACTATATTAAGAATATGATGAATAAAGTTATAATAAATAAATAATTAATAGTCAAATCTATTAAAACTTAACTTGATACTAAGTAGGCGTGTGGTGTGGACTACAAGTACACAAAATAATGGCGTCCACAACTTTGAGCAGATATAATATTTTGTTCTGTTTTTAATTTTTCTGCCTGTCTAGTGTGTTATGGTTACATTATAAGGTCTTTAAAGACCGATACTTATTTAAAAAATAAAAAAAAACACTAACCTTGGGGAAATCCAACTGCTTCCAATCCGTGATGCGTCAACCCGAAAGGTCCCAATCCACCCAACGGCCCTGGTCCCATGCCCATGTGGTGGGCACTCGAATGATGGGCGTACGGATTCTGGGCTAAAGGCGAAGGCTGCTTTAGATAATGGAAGTAATGATGCAAAGGCGTTGTTGAATGGTGAGCCTGTGGTGCCGCCGGCCCAGTCGCCGTCGGGCCCGTGGCCGAAGCTGAGTTTGTCAACAGCGCCATATTGCTTTTTGTTTTTTTTTTTATCCGAAAGACAAAGGTAGTCACCGCGTTTGCCTCTTCCGCGTGTGTATTGACATTTTGGCTGTTGGTTTGTCTTTTTTAATCTGTAATCGGCAGCTGGGGTGACATTTTGTTATCTGAAACAAAAGAGGTTTTCGTTAATCCTTTAAAGAATTAGTTTACCTGTTCTTTTTAGGTAGCTAGTCGTTTGTACACCAAAATTTATTATTAACTTATACTAAGAAAATTCAACACAACTAACTCAACTATCTAGTGAGATAAAAACACGTTGTATACTATTTGTGATTTCAAATTCAGTAGACAAGAAAAAAATTTATATAAAAAATATCAAATTGAAATTAAACAAGTTTCGCTTCATAAAGCAATTTATCCATCAATTAGATATACGTCAATTATAATTACAAATACTGTCAATTATATTTTTTTTGCGTAATTCACCTTTTTGGTGCACAATTGGCGTGTTATTGGGAGATTTTGTGCGCTATGGCAACACAATGGGAGTCAAAAGCGCGGGAACGCCTCGTGATTTATTTGAATGGGCGCGAATTCGTCACGTATCCTACAAGTTTGAATATAGAATTGAAACATTTAGGGTTCTGTATACAGGTACAGCGGGGTTAGACAAAGTGACTTCGTCTCAAAGCGAACTTCAAAAATGTATGGAATTAACGCGCGACATTCACGTGACTTATCCAAAGTTATTATCAGTTCTATGCAGTTCTAAAGTTTGTTATGGAATCGCTTCGGGGCGAATGCACTTTATCTATTTATATACCAATGTGCTCTTCAATTTTCGAATTTCATATGTACTGACGTTCTTATGGTTATGTAATATTATATATAACTGTCATCCGCGACGAATTAAAAAACGTAATAATAGCATAGGTGCTCTTCCAGGTTATGTTCTACATCTGTGATAAATATCAGCGACATTCATGTAGCCGTTCTGAAGATATCTACAATCATCCATCTATCCATCTAAACATTCGCATTTATAATATTAGTAAGATAAGAAGAAATTAAGTTTGGTCTATGTCAAGGGTTTCTTCAATACAGACGAATTGTGAATCTTCTCCTTTTTGAAGTCGATTAAAAACATTTATATTTCTACGGGACCTTAACACGTGTTTTTACCTTAGTTTTTTCTTTCTTTTGTATTCGCAAAGGTAATATGTAGGTACATGTTTACAGACATTTTGTCACGTTTATTTTTTTTTTTGCGTCTGTTACCTGAGATTCCTTTTGGCAAATTGAAATCGCGTGCTTTGTGTTGGTATATTTCAATTTTACTATTACGAAGGCATGATACGTAACTTGGTGAATAACTTTTTTTTTCAAAAATAATATAACTATCGTAAGTAGTGTATGTTCTTCCAGACTATGTTCTACATCTATGACAAATTTCATCAAGATCCGTTGAGCTGTTCTAGAGATAATATTATACCTTCTACATCCATATAAACTTTTGCATTTATAATATTAGTAAGATTACATTGAACACACCTAATACACTAAAAACACAATTATGTAAACCCTTAACTTAGGGAAGGCACCGAGCCGCTCGATGGGGACGTGCAGTAAGCTGATGATGATATAAACTTCGTTAACATAAATAAAAATTATACAAAAATACTGGATGTAAAAAAACGCCAACGAGCTAGCGGCCATTTAAATTCGTCAAAATAGCGAAGCAACCGCTGGCCATAACCCGCAAATGCAGAATCGTTGCCTATCTTTAATCGACGGAGGAGAGGACGAACAGAAAGAGAAGATTTCTACTTTCAATGTGTCCCCTTCCTCTGTCAAATCCACTTCTTAGCCTTATGAGAAAAGGGTGAGAAGGGAAACTAAAATTTGGCATCCAGTACCACACTCATCAAAACATGGAATAGCTTCTACTTGACACTTGCCCGTTTAGGTGAGTCGGACCTCGCATCCTTTACACAATGAAAAAAATCTTCTATTTGTTTACAGTGAAAGTAATTTTTTTTTTATATTGTCACTTTCATAAATTTCCTAATAGATATCGTTTCTAAGAAACTTTCCTATTCTTTAGCCCACCTTGATTCAGTCCACAGATTATCCCTAAACCGCACAGATATCGAACTTAGATATACAATTTTAAACTGTACTCATAAGCAATAAAGTTTAATTTCCAATGCTATTTAAATAAAAAACTAAATAAAAAAGTCAAATGAATTTCAACTTTAACACCAAAGTGTAAAGACTAATTTGGAATGTAAGTAGGTTTTTTTTTGCAAGGATTTTCGCTCGAGCGAAGTTTTAGCGGCAACTCCTTGGAAGGTGTTCAATTGTAGTACAGCCACACTTGGGTTTTTCTTACGCGGTGTGTCCGCATCATTGCTTCCTTTAAGGAGTTTACATAGAGGTAGATGTTGAGATATTTTTTTTATTAGCGTGTTACATTCAAATTGCCTGTTACATTTTCGTGTACGTTTACGAGGTTGGACTAGTTTATTATATACCTACAATTTACTAATATTATAAAGATGAATGTTTGTATGGATGTTTGTTAGAAGGTAACTCCAGAACAGCTGCATGGATCTCGATGAAATTTGGCATAGTTGTAGAACATAGTCTGGAAGAACATATAGGCTACTTATTAAGTTTTTCTAATTACGCGCAGATAAAGTCGCGGGCAAATGCTTATCTATCTATGTGTATATATAAAAATCAATTGCTATTCGTTAGTCTCGCTAAAACTCGAGAACGGCTGAACGGAACTATCTTTTCTTATTATTAAAATGTTCGAGGAGGTCTAGGGAAGGTTTAAAAGGTGAGAAAAACTCAAATATTTTCCGCGAAAACCCTGAACACAGTCGTATTCTTTTTCTCATATAAGAGGCTGAATAAATCTCGCTGAAATTCGGCATAGATGTAGAACATAGTCTGGAAGAACACAAAGGTTACTAATTACGATTTTTAATAACCGCATTAGCTGCTTTTTAAAAATGTTTTTTTTTTTAATTTAAAGAAAACAAACTGTAATTTTATAACACTTCCTTTTTTAGATACAGGTATAAGAAAACATGGAAAAAATAATTAATATTTGTCTACGCAACTTTTCTCTTTTTGATGGCTCTTTTGCAGTCATTTTAAATGTTAAAATTATTTATATCCATCCCCTATACACGTGGTGTTAATAACGCGAGAAATCTATTTGTACGTGTTCGCAAACGCCCATAAATAATACAAATGTAAACAGCCGCCATATTGTGGAGAGCAAACATTTCGCGCCCTTTCTATGTTTGCGCAGTTGGCAGTATTGAAGGCCGTCACTAAACGGTATACAAAATGATACATCGATTTATTTCTACTGATATTTTGTTAAAAAAAAGGAACAACTAGAGGTTGAAATAAAATCGTAGATTTAAAAAAAGAACGTAAACAATATTGTAACAGAAATTTTAAAAAGTATAACATAAGATTTTTATTTCTTTTATAAGAACCTAGGTGTTGCCGTCTTCGTCCGCGCGGAATTAAAAAAAAACTTAATAAGTAGCCTATGTGTTCTTCCAGACTATGTTCTATATCTATGCCAAATTTTAGTTAGATTCATGCAGCCGTTCTGGACATATGTTCTAACAAACATCCATCTAAACATACGCATTTATAATATTAGTAAGATTGGTAGGTTAGAAATGTAACTATTATAATCCATAGCTCTAATGATTATTGATGGAGACTGCTTAACGTCTCTGAGTACGGCATTAAGTGTATATTATATCATTAAAATTACAATCTTCTTACTAATATTATAAATGCAAATGTTTTGAAAGATTGACGGATGGATGTTAGTAGATATCTTCAGAACGGCTGCATGGATCTTGCTGAAATTTGGCATACACGTAGAACATAGTCTGGAAGAACACATAGACTACTAAGTTTTCTTTTAATTCCGGACAGAGTCGCAGGCGATTGCTAATACTCTATACATCTAATTTTGGTACAATTTTCGTTCATTCGTCGTTCCATAACAATAGCGGTTGACAAAAGGTGCCGACAAGCTTTGCGGTTCCAACCACAAATGGATACTCGGAAATTTCTGTTGAAAAAAAAAATTACCCGCCATAGAAACTTTAATGGTGTCCCTCGATGCGAGAAATTTGTCACAATAGCACACCCCTAGTTGACAATTATCACGCCTGAAATTAATTCTTTTGTAGCTCATAATATACTTGCGTTTGTACATATGTAATAAATAATAGCTTATATATATTAACTGTCGCAACGTCCGCGCGGAATTAAAAACTTAATTAGGTAGCCTATGTGTTCTTCCAGACTATGTTCTACATCTATGTCAAATTGCAGCAAGATCTATGTAGCTCTGTAGATACTTTCTAACAAACATCCATCAAAACATTAGCAATTAGACGATTAGTAAGATTTGTTTTTTTTTTACAGTTTTGCATATGACCTTGATAGTCGTTTGTTGTCAAGAGTTTTTTTTCTTTACATTTCTAGTCTTTATTTGGCTAAAGGTTTTATTAGAAATATTTATGTACAATAAGTTATCTTGTAATATAAAGTTCAGCCTTGAAGAGTATTGTATTGAAAATAATCCTAAAAGTTAGTTTGTATTTTTTCTGAGCAACTTTAAATAAACAGTAGCCATGTCTTGTTTGTTTTCGTAACTCGAATGCATCTGAAAAAATCAATTGATATCGGACACGCATGTTTTGAACGCAGCCCCAAAATTGTGACGTATTGTTCCCGATGACAGTTCGCTAAACATTCTCACTCTATGGTCTGCATTTCAATGAACGCTTTTGAAATTGGAACGTCTCTATTTCGATATTTGAAAATTGAACGGTTCGCTTTCGTTTGTTGTAAAATGTTTAACGGTTAATGATATTTATTTTATGCCAGTGTGAAGTTATTGATACGAATCTTTTTTTTTATCTTCATATGGATGTTTTATTATGCTTCTAATATTTATTCTCAATTAGCATCTTCATCATTAGCTTACTATACGTCCCCACCGAGAGGCTCGGAGCCTACCCTAAGTTATGGGTGACTAGTCAACCACGCTGGCCAAGTGCGGGTTGGTTGACTTCAAACATATCTTTGAATTTCTTCTCCGATATGTGCAGGTTGCATCACGATGTTTTCCTTCACCGTAAGAATGTCGGATAAATGTATATATTTATATAAAAAATCGAATAACACACTGGTACATGGCGGGATTCGAACCGAAGACCTGCAGATTGCAAGTCAAGTGATTACACCTCTGAGCCACTGACGGTCTGACAAACTTTATTTACAAGCCTCAATGTAATTCTAAGAAATAAATAGTTACTTCATGAAAGGTGAGAAAGGGCTATCATATTATTTTCTTTAAGATGTCTCAGGAATTTAGCAGTTTGTAGCTATATTTGTCTTTATATTGACTAAAGATGAGATAATTAGAAGCTAATGTGTTCTTCCACACTATTCTGCAAT
Organism: Papilio xuthus; assembly: GCF_000836235.2. Lineage (NCBI taxonomy): Eukaryota > Metazoa > Arthropoda > Insecta > Lepidoptera > Papilionidae > Papilio > Papilio xuthus. The sequence goes on along the minus strand of NW_013532866.1, from coordinate 1,166,123 downwards.
CATGCCTTTCATCGAGATCCATTGAGTCGTTCCGGAGATACCTTCAAACAAACATCCATCTAAACTTTCCCATTTATAATATTAGTAAGATACGTTTCCACTTGTTTAAATAAAAAAATCACCATAACAAAACCAACAAATGAAAAGCACAAGAAAGATTAATCCAAAAGCCCTAAATAAGTTATTCCCAAAGGGCCAAGGGAAAACAATTAGAGGTCCGGGGGCGCAGTGGCTGACGGGATACTAAAAGGAAATCAGTTCGATTCCCGACGGGAGTAACCGGATACCCTCATTACTTGTGTAACTACGGGATAAATGATTTTGTGGTACAAGTGATAAGATATAAGCGGTAAATAAATGTTTTCCAATCACACTTAAAGTCGTTAAGTGTTCCACTTAGTTATTTCTAACATTACACAAAGGATTTGAGTGCGGAAGTTAATTCTATCGCTTTATTCGTTACTAGCTGTTACCCGCGACTCCGTTCGTGCGGAATTAAGAAAATAATAGCCCATATGTTCTTCCAGACTATGTTCTACATCTATGATAAATTACATCTAGATTTGTCGAGACATTCTCGAGATACCTCTAACAACCATCCATCTAAACATTCGCATTTATAATATCTGTAAGATTGCGTTCAATTTGATTGATTTGTTATGATCCATGATGTACCAATGTGTTTTTCGATTTCCGATTTACATATGTACATTTATCTGACGTTCTTACGTTGAAGGAAAACATGGTGATGCAACCTGCACATATCTGAGTAGTAATTCAAAGCTATGTGTGAAGTCAACCAACCCGCACTTGGCCAGCGTGGTTGACTATGGCCTAATCACCCTTAACGTAGGCTCCGAGGCCCTCGGTGGGGACGTATAGTGAGCTGATGATGACAATGTATTTCATTACTTAAATACTGTACAAAAACAATGACATCCCTAATATTATGTTTAAGAACACATAGACAAACTTTTTTAATATAAATATTTTAGCAGCGGAATATAAGATTCAGATGACACGCTATGATATACGGTTGGTAGAACGATTTAATTAGTAATATATTGCACGCGATATCTTATGAATTGGACCACAGTGTGAAGACCCCTTGAGAATACAGCGGGCTAATGGCGCGCGTGTTACACACATAGTCACATTTGTGGTCATAGGTCAGGTTATACGATCTTTGAATATATCTTACTAATATTATAAATGCGAATGTTTAGATGGATGGATGTTAGAAGGTATCTCTAGAACGGCTGCATGGATCTTGTTGAAATAAGGCATAATACAACATAGTCTGGAAGAACACATAGGCTACATTTACTATGGTTTTTTTGATTCTGCGAGGACGGAGTCGCAAGCTAAAGCTAGTAATAATATAAATGCGAATGTTTTGTGTGGATTGGTGGATATTTGTCAGAACGTCTCCATGAATCTCGCTGAATTTTGGCATAGATGTAGAACATAGTCTGGAAGAAGTAATAGGCTAAGTTTTTTTTAAATCCCGCGCGTACTTAGTCGCATGTTTAATGCTAACATAAATTTAATTCTTAAGTTAAAATGCATTGTTTCTCGCATCGTATAACATACGTTGATTGTTTTTTATTTCGCGTGCAAACTGAGACATTTAAATGGATTAAAAAAGTAAGAAACCATAAACTTTGTTATATTTCTTGCATTTCTTTGTGTTAACTTTCTGCTGACAGATTGATATATATAGAACCCCGGCTTCGCACGAGTAACAGAGCGTATATTCTCCTCTAGAAATATACTTTTAGTTTGTTACGTCTTCAACACATTATATTATATACAAGTAAAAACAAATTAATGATATACACATTATCGTAAACTAGCTTTAGCCTGCGACTCCGTACGCGAGAAATTAAAAATAATTCAGTAAGTAGCATATCTGTTCTTCAAGACTACATCTACGCCATGTTTGAACCGTTCAGGAGATTCCTTCTAACAAACAACCATCCATGTAAACTTTCGCATTTATAATATTAGTAAGATTATTATTTCTAATAGTGAAAGCTCTGGTAGTTTAGTAGTTTTTAAGTTTATCGCATTGAAACGGTCACGTCTAGTATTTATAACATAAGTAGATGGCGCCCGCGACTCCATCCGTGCGGATTAAAAAAAAACATAAAAAATAGCCTATGTGTTGTTCCAGGCTATATTCTATATGTATGCCAAATTTCATCGAGATTCATTCAGCTGTTTTGGAGATACCTTCAAACAAACATCCATCCATCTAAACATTCGCATTTATAATATTAGTAGAAGTAAGATAATAAGATACCCGCGCTGAGGAAAGTTTCCCTTTAGTTGTCATTTTCGAATTTGACGTCACAGCAATTATTTAAATATATTAATTTTGTATAAAAATGCCAAATAATATTTGAACCCATATTAATATTGTTAATACGAATGTTTAGATGGACGGATGTTTATTTGAAATTATCTTCAGAACGACTCAACGGATCTCGATGAAATTTGGCATACTGAACATAGTCTGGAAGAACCCATAGACTACAGAATCGCGGGCGACCGCCAGTAATAAAATAAATCCAGATCGAATAATGGATTAAAATAATTGTAACATTCAGTCTAGATGAAGGCGTATTAATCTTTGCCAACAATACGAGCCACGTGTCATACGAGGGAGCCATAAATGTGAAATGTATTAATTCCCCGACCATAGAAGCCGTATGTTACGATTGCAATCTTTTAGCTTCGCGTGCGTTTGGACAAAGGCAACTCTCACGCGCTGCCATTGTTCAGTGTTGCAATTTAAGAAATTAATTAAATATGATTGAAATATACTCTGTGATAAAATGATAGTATCATTAACTGGGGTTGCTAGGAAATTAGTATTGAATAAAATTATATATTATTATATTTTTTTAGTTAAGATGGAAAATGCTGGCCACTTAGAATCGCCATATTTTGGCCACCAAGCTACTATTGCCCATAGACATTTAATCGAAATTAAATTTTTTTTTTGAGTAAAAATTTTAAATACATCAAAATATATGTATCATTTTATTTTAAATGATAAATTATTCAACTCTTTTATTTGTATAGTAAAAATGAAGGAGAAAAGTTCCTTTTTATTGATTTTATTTACTCGTGTACTAAAATTTAGTTATTCACAAAGTTACTTTTTGTATTTTAAATGTAATTTATTGTTGAGATCAACAATTAATTTTAATTTTCCTCTGCCAACAATCATCAAACGTCATTTATACGCGCACGTTCGTGTGTCGAATTGTACGCAATTCGTATTTATCCAGTCACGTACTGATGACGTTTGAATTTGGAACGCGCTTTCGGCGGGCTTTTGTTCATTTTAAATGTCATAGAGTTTTTTTTTCTTTTTTATGTTGCGTGAATGATGGAAATGCAATTGTTTTTATTAAAAAAAATATGATAATATTACTTTTACTAATATTATAAATGCGAATGTTTAGATGGATGGATGGATGTTTGTTTGAAGGTATCTCCAGAACGAATGATCGGATCTCGATGAAATTTGGCGTACATATAGAACATAGTCTGGAATAAAATGGAGGCTACTAATTATGTTTTATTTTAATTCCGTACAGACGAAGTCGCGGGCGGCAGTTTGTTAGTTTATAAAATAAAAATAGCTTTCATATTAAAACAATTTGTCAACATATAAAATACTAAGTATGCTGACCATAAACAAAACCCTAATGTCAAAACTTGTTCAATTTTATACATCGAGTAAAAGCCGAAAACATTTCTCAGACGACATGTATTATTTACTAACTTAGGTCTCAAACTAGACCTAATAATATATTTAATATCAGTTCAAAGAAGAAATATAACTATCCTACTCTAAACTTCCACTCGATGTTCACAAATTGAATTCTTGTTTGCTAGGCGGGATTGCCACGCCTCTGTACCCTCCTATAGTCCATCTCTCTCGCACTTACCAAATTAGTATAGATTCTATCACGCTCACTCGTCCAGCTATCGATTTTATAGCGGCTTGTTTACGCGACCGAATTCCGTTGGTCGTAATTTAAGAGTGTCGCCTTTTGAATGTGACGTCTTTTTAATCTGTTCGGGTTATATGTAATTGCGGGTGAATTTATGGTGTTGCCAGCATCGTGTGGATCGCGTGGGTGCATTTACTCTATGTTTTTTTATTCTTTTGTTTTTTGTCAATCGGTAGCAGAATAGGGGCCTAATGTGAATTTATAGTTTTTATGTTTCTTTAAAGCTACAAGACACTATTGTTAGGTTTACATTGCACGATTTTTTTTTGTTTACATATATTTTACGAACTGGAAAATTGAATTACGAATTACTACGCGTATTGAAAATATAGACAGGACAGTTATTGATAATATTTCTTTCAAATTATTTAAATTGAGATTTTATTTTAGAGCTTACAATTTGCTTTCTTACTTAAATTATATTTCGCATACTAAAATTATTAGAACATATTGAAGTTCTGCAAATACACGACCCATATTAATTACACAATTTAAAGCTAGTTTTTTTTTTAATTTTATTATTATAATTAATAGTTATCACCCGCGATTCCGTCCGCGCGGAATTCAAAAATAGTAGCCTATGTGTTCTTCCAGACTATGTTCCATATGTATGCCGAATTTCATCGAGATCCGTTCAGCTGTTCTGGAGATACCTTCAAACATCCATCTAAACTAAGATATTGGCGATGCATTTTAGCTTTACATAATGTAAATAATTCAAACGATCGAAAATTTAATACAATAACTATAAAAGAGGCAGATGTTCACAGATTTTCAATAGCTAATAACAATAAAGAGACAAAAAACATTAACCCCATGTCAGTCGGGTAAATCGGTATGCCCCAACCCCGCTGACAACGCCCCATGACGCCCCTTATACCCACAAACACTCCGCTTAATAACAGTAATCATGAAACAGTAGTAAATATGAAAAAAAGGGTCCATCAAGAAGCTAGTATCATCATCTCAAAGGCATCTGCGATTACGAAAATTTACGACGTATTAGCTGTCGCCCGCGACTCCGTCCGCGCGTAAATAAACAGTTAATTAGTAGCCTATGTGTTCTTCCAGATTATGTTCTACATCTATGCCAAAATTCAACAAGATTTGTTGAGCCGTTCTAGAGACACTTTCAATCCATCCATCTAAACATTCGCATCTATATATATATATATATATATATATAAAAGAAAGTCGTGTTAGTTACACTATTTATAACTCAAGAACGGTTTTACCGATATGCCTGAAAATTGGTGAGGAGGTAGTTTAGAGCCAGGTGACGGATATAGGAAAATATTTATTCATTTTTTTTTCGAATTTATGTCTTAAAGAGCAGCTTTTTATTTAACTTACTAATGATAAATGCGAATGTTTAGATGGATGTGATGTGGATGGATTGATGCGTGTTTGAAGATATCTCTAGAACGGCTATCGATTAAATTTGGTATACGTATAGAACATAGTCTGAAAGAACACATAGGCTACACTAAGTTTTTTTATATATCCACGCGGACGGTGTCACGGGCGACAGCTAGTTTATAATATTAGTAAGATAAGTAAGATGACAGAAATCGCTTAAAGAAATAAAATCTTCAGGTTTTTAAGATTTACGTAACATCGTGTACAAAAGGTCTATTACAAAATAAAAAAAAAAATTAGAACTTTAAATAACCTTAATTGTTTCCATTTCAGTTATTAGGATTAAAATAATTAATCCAAGATTAAACTTGTAAATTAACTTTTATTGTTAAAATCTAATTAACCACAATAAGTGTGGTAAGATTTCTTTTTTGAAGAAAAGCACAAAAACAAAGTTAAAAAAACACTAAGTTAAAAATTATTTTATAGTGTTCGTATATTTTTATAAAGTTGTATATATGGTATACTATACAAAAATGAACATAAGGGTTAATTTATACCTGATTAATTAAATCTTGATATTGTAATTAGGATTACGCGTTCACTTAAGCTTTTTATCTTTATGTAATTCAAATGTACCTTATGCTTTGATAACTTGATTTAAATTATTCAAACTTTGTGAGACATTATACTAAACTGATATATAAACACGGCTAAACCTTTACGTATATTCGTCCGGTGGCGGCACCGACTAGTTTCGAGCCCATCGGGGGCCCTTCGTCAGGATGAGTGGTACTGGTATTATTTCTGTTGATTTCTGAGACCAAAAGAGCCGTTTAAAACATATTGTTATATCCGTTTTGTTAAATGACAAGGATGAGATTGTGGTCTCAGAAACCCGCAGTAAAACAATTATATTACTAACTTTATAAATGTGAATGTTTGTTAGTAGGTATCTCGAAAGCGACTGCTCAGATCTAGCTGAAATTTGGCATAGATGTAGAAGAACAGTCTGGAAGAACACATAGCCTACTACTGTTTTTTTTAAATTCCGTGCGTTACTCGCTGGCGACAGCTAATATTATGACAATACGACCGAATAAATTGTACAAAGTGGTGTTCGATTTGACTACTTTTCAACGTAAGAAATCTATAAGTTCTTTAACCTTCAAAGTAACGTTCAAACAAGATTCTATTGTATTTTAGTAACACGGTAGCAACAGTAATGATTCAGCATTTTGAGGTTATCGTTACGTCCAATTAGTTGACTGTTCGAATGGCGCGAAGCTTTTTAGTGACGTAACGGAGTTTCAAATATAAATTTTAGTTTTTTTTTAAATAAAATTGTTTAAAGGTTACTAAAAGAGGTTTTATACTTTTAAAACAAATAGGTCATTTGAAAACTTATGTTTTAATATTAATAGCTGTCGCCCACGAATTGTCTTCAGAATTAAAAACTTAATTAGTAGCCTATGTGTTCTTCCAGACTATGTTCTACATCTATGACAAATGTCTGCGAGATCTATGCAGCCGTTCTGGAGATATCTTCTAATAAACATCCATATATTCGCATCTATATATATATAAAATAAAGTCGTGTTAGTTACACTATTTATAACTAATATGGCTGAAAATTTGTAAGGAGGTAGCTTAGAGCCAGGAGACGGACATGGGATACTATTTATTCATTTTTTTTCGATTTTATGCCTTGAAGAGCTGCTTTTATTTAACTTACTAATATTATAAATGCGAATGTTTAGATGGATGTGGATAGATGGATGTGTGGGCTACAATAATTAAGTTTTTTTATATGTCCACGCGGACGGAGTCGCGGGCGACGGCTAGTTTATAATATTAATAAGATTAACTTTCTAATGTCATAAATTATATATTACGAATGATATAATAATAAGCATTATTAAAAGACAATACGAGTTTTTTAGACTGGCAACATTTTGACAGTAGTAATAAATTTTGCAATGGATTCACAAAAGAGTAATTAAGAATTAATCAACCTAAGGTTCATATTATTCATACGTCATTAGAATCTGGCGCCAACACTATGTAATCAATATCGAGTCAGCACTAGTGATGGGACATGTAAGTATAAATTTATCGATAATAAATAATCTTACTTTTTTATGCATGCTACAAGGGTAGAGGAAGACCAAAAAAAGTATGGAATGACTGTGTGAAAGAGGATATGCGTAAGAAGGGGGTAGACTCGGATATGACGGCTGATAGAGATGTATGGAGGAGGAGTACATACTGTGCCGACCCTCGATAGGGATAAGGGCAGGTTGATGATGACTATTGATGGGACATGTAAGTATAAATTTATCGATAAAAAATAATCTTACTTTTTTATGCATTTGGATCAAGTAACGACTACATAAGATGTAAATAAATCAGTTTTTTTTTAGCAAGTGATAAAATAAATGGTAGAAACGTATCTTTCTAATGTCCGCTCTATAACTGATTTGAATATCTTTAACTTTGATAAATCTTTAAAACATTTTCACAGACATCACTACTTTAACGTGATATTAAATTTTGTTTGATCGATTAAATTTAATCAAAAGAAAATTCGATATACCGCTGTTCTTACAATAGTGTTGTATTCCATTATTCGATTCTAATGATTCGATTTATTATCTTTGACTGATTTATTTTAAAAATCAATAATAAAGAGTTTACAACTTTCTATTAGTATACATGCGAATGTCTAGAACGGCTGCATTTTTCTCGTTCACATTAGATACTAATTAAGTTTTTATTTAAAACAGTGCGGACGGAGTCGCTGGTAAAAACTTGTGAATTATATAGACTCGACGACTATATGAGTTTTGTATTACTAATGTTAAGAAGAAAATCCTTCATTGTGCCGGTGTACTGGAGTAACACTAGCTTTACTAAAATGTCGACGTTTATGTCCCCTCACTAGTCATTCTGACACTTGACTTGGTAACGAAAGCGCGCCATTCGCGTCAAAGGATTCTAACTTATAATGTCTAAAAGTAATAAGCTGTATTGTAAGGAAGGGATGGGAAGTGGAAGTGGACTTTTCGGATGAGAAGATGCATAGAAAGGGAAAATTTTCTTTCTGTGCATCCTCTGCTCCGTCGATTAAAGTTAGGCAACGCATATGCAATTGCAATCTATGAGTAACGGTCACTTCGCTATTTCAAGCTGGTCATTCGTTTGCCACCTTATGGTATAAAAAAATATAAAATTACTAACCTCGATAAATCAGTAAAAATCCTTACAGACAAAAAAAAACCGACAAAAGATCGTTTTAATACAATCTAAATATATAAACGAAATATAATCTGGCAATAGATTCGTATTACGCATGTTATTTGTGAATAAATCGAGTAATCAAGACTACGATTTATCATTAATTATCCAAAAAAATGTTGCTGATAACGGAACTGTTTGGCAACGTTTAGTGATTTTATCAATGACAGGGCGACAATGATATGCGTTATTGATCACTTGTTAATCTAATTACAAAAAAAAAATACAAAAAATATACTAAATTATAGACTTTTTAACAGTATTTTTTTATAACAGAAGGGGGCAAACGAGCAGCGGGAACACCGAGGTGATCAACGACGCCCATGGACATCAACAATACCAGAGGAACCGCAGATGCGTTGCCGGCCATTGAGATAGTGATAAGCTCGCTTCATGAAGGAGCCTAAGTCGTAGTGGTTTGGAAATACCGCCGAGGATAGACCATTCCACAATGCTGCTGTGCGAGGCAGGAAGTTTCGCGCAAACCGCACGGTTGTGGATTGCCAGCCATCGAAATGGTGTGGATGGAACTTGGCGGTCTGTCGTCTCGTCCCATGCCGGAACGCGGCGGCAGGAATCGTTCCAAACAATATTATGCAGATCCTGGGTTCAAATACAGATTTGTACCAATGTGTTTTTCGTCCACATATGTATATGTATCCGACGTTCTTACGGTAAAAAAAAACATCGTGATGCTGCATATATCTGCGAAGAAATTCAAAGATATGTGTAAAGTCAAAATGCAGTTTGCCAGCGTGGTTGAAATTAGGGTAGGCTCCGAGCCCCTCAATGGGGACGTATGATGATGAATGTGTACTCTAGCTGTCGCCTGCGACTAGATCCGCGCAGAATTAAAAAAAAAAACTTAATTAGTAGCCTATGTCCTCTTCCAGACTATGTTCTACATCTATGCCACAGCGAGATCCATGCAGTCTAGACATACCTTCAAACAAAAATCGATCTAAACATTCGCATTTATAATATTAGTAAGAAGAAATTTGGCTAACTATAACATAGTTATTTGAGAAAAAGTATTTTATCAGATTTTTTTTACTTTTCTTATTTTACGCACTTTTGTTTTGTTAAGGGTTAGGTATATTGTCAACTGAACAATGTTAATTAACGTGTGTGTAAAGGGTTGTCGGTTAATTAGGCTGCATACACACGGATCAAACGATGAAATAACGACGAGATAACGTCAATTAAAACGCTGATTTTTTATCTATCCTTTTTATCGAAGATTTAAATATTTAAGGGATGTTTTACCCCTAGTTTATATTGTTAATATTTATAATAGCAGTTACGGTAGACGCGTAATGCGGAATTAAAAAACAGTAATAAATAGCCTATGTTAGCCGAAGATAGTGTAGTTTCCCAATAGTAAAAGAATCATTCTAAATAAATCTTTTCTCTTATTAATCAAACTTCTTACGAGATTACCTCTAACTAATATTATAAATGCGAATGTTTAAATGAATGTTTGTTAGAAGGTATCTCCAGAACGTCTCAACGAATCTCGCTGTGGCATAGCTGTAGAACATAGTCTGGAAGAACACGTAGACTACTAAGGTTTTTTTTTTAATTGGCGCAAATGGAGTCGCTGTGGACAGTTAGATATATATATATTTCACTATTTTAAAGAGATTATTTATCGTGTTTAATACGTCATACTATAGTTTCCTCAAAAAGTAACAAATACTTTATAAATTAGAAAAAAAAATCTAGTTATTTTTATGTTTCTGTCTATAAAAATCTCCGTTGCAAACCATAAAAAAAAACAATGAAATCACTAATACCCAGATATCAAGTAGGATAGTTGATCAGACCTAATTAAGCAAACCCTCATACAGTTAATTGGCCATTTGCAGCCACTTTGAATCTAAACGAGAGATTAGAAATTCAAGGGTGGTACAATGCATCATTTAGTTTGTTTATCAAACTAATATTATAAATTAGCTGTCGCACTCGACCCTTTGCTCGGGATTAAAAACTTAATTAGTAGTCTATGTGTTCTTCCAGATTATGTCCTACATTCATGATCCGTTGAGCTGTTCTTGTGATCTTGAATCGTCGAATAAACAAAAGCGTCGGTGGCTCACGGTTCAAGCACTCGACTTGCAATCTGCAGGTCCTGGGTTCGAATCACGCCATGTACTAATGTGCTTTTCGGTTTCCGATTTACATAGGAACATTTATCCGACGTTATTACGGTGGAGGAAAGCATTGTGATGCTGCACATATCTGAGAAGAAATTCGAAGATATGTGTGAAGTCAACTAACCCGCACTTGGCCAGAGTGTTAGTTAACTATGGCCTAATCACCCCTAATTTAGAGTATGCTCCCAGCAACTCGGTTGGAACTTATAGTGAGCTGATGATGATGAAATAAGAATCGAATGTTTAGATTGATGGATGTATGTTAGAAGGTATCTCCAGAATGTCTGCATCTCTTTGAAAATTGAAATACAATTTTTAATTTCACTATTGAATCGCTTGGAAGCGCACTTTGTTTATTACCTGATGCGTCATAAGAGTTGTGTCTTTTTAAAACATAATTATTTTTTTGTTCTTCCAAATAAAGAAAATATAATAACTGTTACTGATAGCCGTTTTTAAAATATCGTTATCATTTTAAATGATATATCGAGTATTAAAGTTGTCAGAAGTACGTTATATCTGACAATAATGATTATCAAAGTATATCAAACTACTGGCTGGAAATACGATAGTGATGTCTTTAAAAAATAATTAAAAAAAATAATTTTCGCAATTTTTCCTTTATCTGTGCACTACGACGTTGCTTCGTGTCAAATTTCAAAATTCTAAGTTCACGGGAAGTACCCTGTAGGTTTTGATTCCCTTCCTTCCTTCCTTCCTATCAGCCATGAGACGCCCACTGCTGGGCATAGGCCTCCCCCAAAGATCGCAACGATGACCGGTCTTGTGCCACCTGCATCCAGGACGCTTCCGCAACCTTGACCAGGTCATCGGTCCATCTTGCGGGAGGCCTGCCCACGCTGCGTCGACCTGTCCGTGGCCGCCACTCTAGGACTTTGCGGCCCCATCTACCGTCCATTCTGCGGGCGATATGGCCGGCCCATCGTCACTTAAGATTTGCAATTCTTCGGGCAATGTCGGTTACTTTCGTTCTGCTGCGGATCACATCATTTCTTGATTCGCTTGCGAATGTCGAAAATTTGTGTAAATTAACGATATAAACGGTCGTATCTTTTGATCGCGTTTGCTTAGAAGTTTTATTATTTAACAGCACCTAGCAACCGAAGACTTGAACATTTGGTTTAAGTTCCAGCTTGATATCTTCACGCGTTTTTGAGAAAAAGGGTCGTTTTTTCCTATGAGGTACGGAACCCTAAAAACTAATTGTTATCAATGTAAAATCTTTTCTTTTATTTATAAAAAAAAAAAAACGTTATATGGACAGGCTATAAACCGTGGTACTTTGTGCCTCTTTGATTTTCATTTTTTTAGTTAATGATTGCGGTGGGCAGTAATGGTGACGATTCGAAGTAACAAAGTCAGAACAAAGCAGCAGCTGTAATTTCCAAGGAATAACCTATCCATGTATCTGTCAGTGGAAGCTAAGATAACATGTTTTTGTAGATGTTTCGGTGATGAAAACCCATGATTCGATTGTAGTGATTGATCAGTCTTATCTTCAAAATGTTTAACCACTGGATCACATTGATATGAAATGATTAAAAACGAAAACTTTGCGTACATCTTACTAATATTGTAAATGCGAAAGTTTGGATGGATGGATGTTTGTTAGAAGGTATCTCCAGAACAACTGAACGGATCCCAATGAAAGGCATAGATGTAGAATAAGTCTGAAAGAACACATAGGCTGGTTTTTTTATATTTTAATTCTACGTAGCGCAATCGAGGGCAAATGCTATATAATAAAATCAAAAGCTTGGATGGATATATCGATGTTTATACGTATTTCCAAAACGGTTTAACCGACCGCGATGAAATTTGGCATATATGTAAAACTTAGTCTGAAGGAGCACATTTGCTACTAAGTTTGTATTTCTCAATCGGGCAGACGAAGTCGTGTTGAATAGCTTAGGTTATGTATGAGTCAAGAGAAAATATTTCAATTTTTTATTTTAATTCTGTTCAGTAGATTTTATTAGCAAACGCAATATTTTTTTATATATTAGAATTTATTATCGATTTTATTTTATTTTTTTTTAGTTTGTAGCAATAGCCTTTAATGTACATAAGTAGGTACATTAAAGGTACCTAAGGTATATATCAACAATAGTTTAAAAAAGAACTATGCAATGACCCTACAAATATAAACAACAATATATCAAACCATACCGGGGTTTGAAAATCATAAATTACAACCCCCAAATTGGGGCGTGTCGTGTTGAGCCACGCCTCTTAAACTTAGGGGTGTTTTGTACCCCCGAAACTTGACAAGAGAGGCGGTAAGCGCCCGGGGGTCTCAAGTCCCTTGAATACAATGAGAAATTTATTACGCCGCTATATACGACTAATTTTTACCCGAATGATAAGAGGGTAGTTTTTAAGGGCATTTCTGTTTATATGTATGAAAATCTAATGTCCTATTATAATCTTACTAATATTATAAATGCGAATGTTTGTATGGATGTTTGTTAGAATGTATCTCTAGATCAGCTCCATCATTCTCACTAAAATTTGTCATAGATGTAGAACATAGTCTGGAAGAACACATAGATTAAGAATTTTTTTGATTCTGGCGGGACGGAGTTAATTTTTTTTTTATAATAATTATAAAATAAAACGATAGTAAAAACTCTATGGTTACAAAGATAAATTAATCATTGATAATAACATAGGTTGAATAAATCTATATATGTTTTCGAATGTATGCCTTGAAGAGCTACTTTTTATTTTACTTACTAATATTATAAATGCGAATGTTTAGATGGATGTGATATGAATGGATTGGTGTTTGAAGAAATCTACAGAACAGCTGAACGGATCTCGATTAAATTTGGCATACGTATAGAACATAGTCTGTAAGAACACATGGGCTACACTAATTAAGTTTTTTATATATCCACGCGGACGGAGTCGCTGGCGACAGCTAGTATGCCATAAAATTGGTCTTTTTATTGTTAATTATCAATATTTCGTTATCAACATTTCCAACGAAATCGTACTTATCTTGTAGATAAAGAATGCAGTTGATAAAAATATATTTACAGCATATTTAAAATAATAATTATAGCTACTTGTCTTTAAAATATTTCTTACGATAAAATATTGCTACATTTTTTTAATTCGGCTTTGATGATGGTGGCATTGTATGGTATTAAAAAAATAGTAGTCTATGTGTTCTTCCAGATTGTTCTACGTCTATGTCAAATTTCGATCGAGATATCTTCAAACATCTATCTAAACATTCGCATTTATAATATTAGTAAGAAATAAGATTTACTAGCTGATGCGACTACGTCCGTGCGGAATAAAAAGCATACTCTTTATTACAATACCAAATAGAATAATTGAAAAAATAATATAACGTAATTCCATATACAGCATGTTTCTCTTACATAAAAGGTTTTTTTAATTCACAAAACGCTTTATATTACATCCACTTATGACGTCTTTGCCAATTCCATTCGATGTAATTATAAACGGATCCCACTGTAATATATTAATTTGCAGTGTCTCTGTTTACTAATCATTAGTTGTTGAGAATAATATCTCTACAAAACATATCGTCATTCCTCTATGTTTTAAAAACAGAATATATTTTATACAGGGATTTTCATCTTAAAAACCAAAGTTTAATATTGTTTCAGTTATACGGTAACCCTTAAACGGCCAAAACTACGCAAGGGCTTTTTGCTTTTGGCATTTTAACCTTTAATTTCTGTTAAAAAAAACAAAATGAATTTAAACTTGTCAAAAACGGTCTTATCCTAGGCCTATTTTAAACTAAACACATATTTCGTCTATCCCTTTAGAAGTTCGGTATGAAATATGTTGAAAATTAGGCCTATAATATCGAGTTTTTAATTACGTAACCAAATTTCATCATTTTTAAACATTTTTAATTTAGTAAAGTAACATTTTAAATGCGTGTTACATCCTAACCTATTTTAACAAAATTAATAATGTGGGTAAAGCAATATTAGGTATTGATAAATAATTTCAAAAGTCTAATTGTGGTTGACTAAATATGTCGACGGCCGTAGCGAATGATTAAAAAAAATTATAACCTAAAATTTTGTTATTTAGAAAAGCTATAGTTTTATGATCACTTACCTTTTTAAAATGTTAAAATCCAAAGTTATAACCTCGTTCACCCACCACAGCCGATGAAAAGAAAACTTTAAAAAATTGCACTATTCAACCAAACGTCAGTACCAATCGATCACTAGACACGAAAACGATTATTGCGTTACTTATATCTTATCTGTGAACTTTATTCTAAAAAAAACAATAAATTTCCTAATTACGTCCTTGCTGATTGACAAATCACAAATAAGTCTTTATAATTTTATTAATTCGTTGCTATTTAGGTCGTATTGTTTAAATTATTATTATAATAAAGAACACATTGTCTTATGATGGATTTACGAATTCAAAACAGTTGCAGTTGATTTCGTTTTTCGATCGGGTCGGCCATAGATACGAACACGCGCGCGGCTCGGGCGAGACTGCCGCGCGTCTGTGCCCCTCGCCTCGCCTCCCCACCCCGCCGCGCTCAAACAATTTTTCAGGTAAAAAATATAGGGAAAAAACTAGATAATGTACTAACGCCTGTGTTTATTATATAATTTTACTTGTACCATTTTTCTAAGAAATTACTCGAAGTCTGTGGAGAACAAAGGCGTGATTAAGTAGGTGGTCAGGTTTAGTACGGATGATTTGGTGATGCTCTTTGTTTTAGGGGCGTTTAGGGCAAAGGCACGTGCCGGCGCCACACGGCTTTAAAAAAAAACTTCAACAGCATTTTATCTTTAAAATTATTGTAATTAAATATATTTTTAATTAAGTTAACAAACTTTAATAATTGTGTTTTATGATATAAAAATTATGTTCAAATACTTTGAATTTTATATGGTAAAGTAAAAACAAAATTACGAAACTTTTTAGTATAAAATATGAAATAAAAAACCGGTAAATCCTAAGCTAGACTTTTAACCACCAAGCTATTACCAGTATACACATTTTTTTGTTTTTGCTTAAACTAAGCTAACCCTCTAATATTCTAGAAAAATTACAATGACCTTGGCAACAAGAAATAATACTAATCTGCTATTATTTTAAAAATATAACAAGTTTTAATGAAAGAAAGTACACAAAACTCTCATACACACACAATGAACAAGTGTCAAATTCAAAGAATGACATTAGGTTTTTTTTATTCACTATGAACAACAATAGCAGTAGCTGGAAAACAAAATGCGGTGAAAAAAACGGTTACCGTAAAAAGAATGGAACTTTTTCAAATATGCTAATGACATTTTTTTTAAATATTATATGGCTTTTGTTTTAAACATTAGCCAATACAATAAGAGACAACTCATTGATTAGTTCTTAACACAGGTAAAATAACTTTTCTATTATATTTGTAGGTTATATTAAGTTTTTTTGGTTATATTATTAGAAATTCAGTTTTGACCTAAAGACTGAAGCTCAGATTGCAAAATTATTGTTTTGCTCCAAATTACAAAATATCTCTCTTTTCACTATTTCTTTATTTTAAGTATTGTTAGGAAGAAAATCCGATTGTGCCGATGTACTGGCACAACACTAGCCTTACTAAAATGTCGACGTTTATGTCCCCTCACTAATCGTTCTGACACTTGACTTTGTAACGAAAGCGCGCCATTCGCGGCAAAGGATTCTAGCTAATAATGTCTTAAAGTATGTATATAATATTTTAATTTACAATTATACATTATTCTAGTAAATATAGTAGTTTTTAGATATCTACGCGGCTCTTAATTTGACGCGAGTAGTTGCAGAGAACAATTTTAAGTGTAGCGGGATGCGGGGATGACCTTGTGCCTCTAAGATATTTGAAAAGAACTTTACCGTCACTAATATATTATTAAACTATTAAATAATAACTACATGAATAAACATATTAAATTTTAATTCATAACAATGTGATATTAAATTTGTACTAGTTACATTATACGAAATATAGCTATTTTTACACATTAACAAAAATAAGAAATATTATTAGCGACCAAAAAATTAATTTAAAACATCAACATCGTGCTAACGGTATTCTGACTGGCGTGTTCTGTTACCGCATTCATTCTTCGAGCCATTTTAATTTAAACAGCTAACTATGGCCAGTTATTTTTAATTAAAAAAAATTGGTGGCAGAATATGTAAGTAGCCTTTGCCTTAAAAAGCTGTAATGTCATTTTGAACATACGTTTTAAAATCATTTTTTTAATCTAAATTAATTGTTAACTTAATATGTATTAAACATCATTAATTAATAAAACTAGTATTAATATTTTAGTAAAATATTTTGTATTTTGTAATCAAAATTCCGTAACATAAACGATTTCTTTGTGAAAATCAATAAAATAATATTACATGTGATTTCAACACCCGATACAATTTACATATTTACTATTTTATAGCTTCTTATTTTAGCGCTAATAAATTTATCAATTTTATTTTGACAGCTCGATTCGTTCACACAAAATGTGACCATAGTAAAAAATTAAATGCCGACGTCAATCAACTAGTTGCGTCTTATTTACGATCGACTTTTTTTTTTAAATATATTTATAAGAAAGCGCTTGTTAAGGTCTACGTATACTTAAACGTAATTATAAATTAATAATTTATAGATATTAAATTTTACTACCAATTTTTTAAACATAATTTGATTTTAAGTTGGTCATTTTTCTAACTCCGACACCAAGAACTTTGTTATTTGGTCATTTTTCTTAAGATTTAATTTCCAATTAGCCATTGGCCGTGAGGTTCTAGTTACATGGGATTGCCTTTTGTTTTGGGTCGCGTCATATTTCCACTGGTGCGAAAATTGCAAATAAGCCTTAATACCCTATGTTATGTCGATTAAGGCTTAGACTCATATAAATTTTTACCCCCAAGCAAGCTATTCCTGCTCTTGACAAGGTCAATAGTTCATTTGTGTCTTTATTCCTATAGAAAGAAAAAGTTATTCCTTTTTCAAATTTAACAATTCTATTATAATAAATAGTATGAACTTAGCTTTATATTAGATATTGTCTTAATTAATAATTTAAGAAAATTAAAACTGATACGATATGATCCGCCATCTTGAATGTCTTTGCACCGAGAAATCGAAGGAGAATAAAATTCATTTATTCGTGTGAATAGTTAAAAGATTAATTTGGAAATTTGGCCGATCAAATTAAATTAGGCGACGGCATTTTATTTTGTTATATTTAAAAAGACAAGTTTTACGAATGATTTCATCGTTTACAAACATAATGCCGAATTTCTCCGAATCTTATACAACGTAGAAAGGAAAACTTTGTGTCTTTTGTTTTTCATTTTGTACAATGGCAACATCAATGTGTCATCTGTGAAATCAGTTGCGTCATCTTTTTTGCCGCGAATCAATGGCAAATTTTCGAAAGTGATTTTTACTGAAAAATATTTGAAAATTTCAAGTTTATAAACAAGAAACACTGTTTACATTAGTTGTAAAGCCAACCAAATCAAACAAACGTCGATTTTGAAGATGTTCGTGGATTTGAAGCCTATACCAAAATAAGGTAGGTTTGTTTATATTAATATTGCCGTGTTTACACTAATTTTTACAACCGTAAGGAAAGATGTTTTTTTTTCAAAAATACTTTTGGAAAAATTAAAAAAAAAAGTTTTTTTCTAAAATACCAAAATCATTTTATTGACCATATTGTTAAAACGCGTGATCATACTCAGACCGCTTGCTGTCGGCTCTCGACGCAACTCAAATATATTTCAGTCGAAATTATTCTTTTTTCAATATGGCGTCGCATGTAGATTTACGATATTTTTGTCGGTTCACTTTGTATGTAAACGCGGCGGATGCTCAGGACTTTATCAAGGATCTAGAAATCATTAATTTACTAAACACTGCATAATAAAAGTTATTATGCCGCATCTATATATAAAACCACTAAAAAAAAACAGTCAAATTGACTTACGTTTGACGATAACGATTAAATATGTTATAGATAAATAGACACGCTATTACCAGAGAAAACTTGTAGTTAATTCAGGAACTGTATATGTTAAGCTTTTAGAATAAAAATAATATTTTATATCAAAAAATATGCCACCTCCATTAAAATTATAACTTTACGTTCAAGCGGTGTGGTCCTAATGATATCAGCATTACGTTTATTCCTCACTTTAATACCGTAGAATTAAAACGTATTATAAGTGGTCACTTAGGCATCCCCTAAGGGACAGTAACCAATATATGACATTACTTACGTGTTGAAAATCTTACTTCTTACTAATCTTATAAATGCGAATGTTTGGATGGATGGATGTTTGCTAGAAGATATATCCGGAACGGATCAACGGATTCTAATAAAATTTGGCACAGATATAGAACATAGTCTGTAAGAACACATAGGCTACTTATTAAGGTTTTATTTAATACCATACAATCGGAGTCGAGTGAGACAACTAGTACGTAATATTTCCCTAACAATTTTTACGCCCTGTCAGAAATGACAATGATTACGTCATAGATAATCAAAGTACCCTTAAATAGTTTCAATAGAAAAAAAGTTTCGACCCATTTCTAAGTTCACAGACCTTTTTGACTAATGGGCGCTGAGACACAATTATAAATTCCAATATTATTACTGACCATAGAATCCGGTACGGTATGGACTTGAGGGCAATCGTAAAAAAGTCAACGCGAGGTCATCAATTGTGTTTATAATTATTAGATTATTTACAAATACTTTGAATACATCGCTCCTTTTGTTTGTTATACGAAGCTATATGCACTTATGCAGCACGCAATGTAAATGTGTTTTAACGTTATTATCAAACGTCGGTTTAACGTTTCGATATTTAATAATGGAATCCCATCGTCCGGAAACGTATAAAAAGCGCGGCGAAACTTTCAAACTTGGAACTGAATGGAGCGTCATTTTTTACGTCCGTTCGGGTTGTCGCAGTGAAAAATGATATAATTTATATCGGTACCGTGCTGGTAGCAGGCGGCTACTCGTTTTGTGTTCGCGTGATAAAATATAAATAAAAAATACATTTTTATAATATTTTTTCTCTTCTCCTACTAATTTAAAATGTTACCTTATCAACGCGGCGCGCTACCACAAAAGGTTTAGGGATTCACTAGTTACAAGTTTATCGATATCGAATTTAAATTTTTTCGTCTTTCGACATTTTAAAACCTGAATCTAACAGTTATTAGTTTGTAGATTATTTACCCATTATTGCATTTACTACATTTGATAATATTATGACGTTCATTTCCTTAATCAATAAAAATTTACTGAAGTAATAAAGCTTATCGACTAAACTGATACTCGGAAAATATGAATGAAGTTATAAAAATAATAAAAATTCTGTTATATTTTTGGCAATCTCTTTTTATTTGCGATATCAATTTAATTTTTACTAGTGCTATATATACAAAATTGATTCGAGTAAACCGATAAACGTTAAATAATTGACATCACTAATCCACTCACACATTAAAATGTATCCCGTAAATATGAACACACACAAATAAAATCGAACAACAAAACGCGCGCTCGTGTGAGAATGAAATATTCAAATTTGGAAGCTGATTCCGTTTATGGCTACTTAATTTGGGTGATTCGATTTGAATATTTTAAAAAAGGAACGCCGGAAAAAAAAAACTTAAACGGGCAAAGACATTCCACCGGTACGGTGCATATGGATTGTGGACGCAGACTAAATTATCTTTGCCTACATTCGTTTTCTTTTAAAAAATAAAATGTCCCTTATTTTTGTACTGTTTGCATTCGAGCAGAATAATATAAGAGCATGCACTTAATATCGATTCTCTTCCATCCCAGTACTAAATAAACTAAGTCATCATCATCAGCTCACTATTCGTCCCCACTGAGGGGCTCGAAGCCTAACCTCAGTTAAGGGTGATTAGGCCATAGTCAACCACACTGGTCAAGTGCAGGTTGGTTGACTTCACACAGATCTTTGAATTTCTTCTTACATATATGCAGGTTGCATCACGATGTTTTCCTTCACCGTAAGAACGTCGGATAAATGTACATATGTAAATCGGAACACACATTGGTACATTGCGGGATTCGAACCCAGGTCAGGTGACCCCTGAGCCACCGACGCTCTAATAAACTTAGTACCAAACTATAAAAAGTATTGAAAAAAAATATCTAGACTTATCTCTCGTTTTACCACACATGTTGAATAATTAATTTCAATATGAATATAATTTGAAGAGTTTTGATTAATCAAATTAATAGAATGAATATTAATTAAAAGTAAACATAATTACGATGTCAAACGTCAAGAGTTTCTTTATCGTGAGATTTACTATGGTTCATTTAAACAGAACTACCAACATTAAGGAATTACTTATACGTCAGATTTTAACAATTTGTATGTAGTTTTAATCTATGCATGATCGCAATCTGTTTAATTGTTCAACTAGCTACAATTTTAAATTATAACTGACAGTATGTCATGTTATTTTTTTAATTACTATGTTGTACTGAAACTAGTATACCTAACATCGATATGAAACAATGCAAACAATACTGAGTACTAGTTTATAATTTGACTTTTTTTTATATCATAAAGTGGCAAACGAGCGAGCGGCCACTTGAAATCTGCATATGCGTTGCCTACCTTTAATCGACGGAGGAGAGGATGCACAGAAAGAAAATATTTTCGATTCCCATGCATCCTCTCATCCGGAAAGTCCACTTCCACATCCCATCCTTGCCTTATAAGAAAAAGGGTGGGAAGGGAAAGAGGACTAAATTAGGCCTCCAGGAAACACTCATCAGACGAAACGCGGAATTGCTTCCACTTCACGCCTGTCTTCAAATATTGATTGATATTTGACTGAGAATATTGTAAACTGTAAATGTCAAGTTTATAATCAGTTGACAGAGCCTTGTTTCATTCCTGAGGAAGTTACTTCCTTACTTCAAATGTGTTTCCGCGAGTTTCTTCTAATGAAAAATGTGTTCCAAACATATTGTTTTTTTTGTTTAGTTAATTATAGCAATAGAAAGATAATAATATCCTTTTTGGATAAATTACTTTTATTTTGTGCCTAGAAAAATATTATCTACGCTCTTATCCACTATAGACTACAGATATCGAATCTTTATAGTTTTTAATTAGTAATTTTTGTAAAGAAATATTAAATTTGGTCATAATGTCATTAACACGATAGCTGCAAGAATGATTTTTCGAAAAACGAAAAAAATTGTCTCGCTGTTTATAAGCTTTATGGGGCCTTGCGGGTCACGCTGTATACAAACAATTCGATTAAAAAGCGTCCGACAAGCCACAGCGAGGTGTTGAATGGAAGTATGGCTTGTCGGACACATATAGTCCGACGCGGCCTGATTGAAACATTAGCTTGTCGGTCATAGAGTCCGACATGGCAGTTAACGCGTTAAATAATTTTGCCTTTGTGATTAGTTTCAACGTGTCATAGCGTATCACACGTGTCTACACCTTGTATAATACCTACTTAAAAACATTTTTCTTAATAAAAATTATATATATAATAATTTTTGTAATCTGTAATGGTACCAAAATGTCGCGTGCCATTAGTTCGCCATTCCTGTTATAGACTCCAAATATTTTAGTATTTCTAGAATTCATAATTTAGTAAAGTAATAGGAATAAAAGGTTTTTGTTTGGAAAAAAATTTAAATTGATGGTAAAATAATTACTTTTATATACTCTAAAGTTAATAGTGCATAAAAGGTAACAAAAAACACTGTAGCGAACGAATCAACTTTCCCTTTCCCCGACGTCCGTTCACGTTAGTGGACGCTGAGCGAATGAGCAAAAAAGCCCGCGAGACTGATCTGACAGCAGCCGCTGGGTGGAGCGAATGTTTCCCGCCTCTCAAATAGCGCCTCCTCATTGGCTCATTTAAAAATCGATTCCGCTTCATAAATATGCAGCCGCTTTCGTTTCCCGCGCACCGAACTGCTCTATGGCCTACAAGCAACTGTCAAAACTCGACCTTATGACGCAGGACTAAGATTTGAAAATAGAACGTTTTCATTTGACAGATACGTTAAAACGTTCGGAAACATAGTCAATTGTTTTAACGACATGTCTTTCTGGCCTCTTTTGCTTTATTTAAAAGAGTATGGAGCCAAGAGATGTTATTTTTTTTTACTCGTAGTCGCATTCAGAACGCATGCCTATATTTTATATATGAGTATGTATCGTAAAAAACAATGGACATATTCTACGTGGGTGAAATTGAAACGGTAATAAATAATGGTGTATTTATGATTTATGGTGAAAGGTGTAACGGAGGGAGAAGAGTCGAAAGATTGTAATACCGATGGCTGAGATTTTTTAGAGCTGCCGCGTTTAAGAAATAACTATTCTATGATTATTACTTTGAATATTATTAAAGATATGTAAATCTGTAAGAGATCTTCCATTTGTCATATGACGCTTGAAAGGAGAGGTTCCGAATAAAATCACGAAACATTACGAAGAGAGAGGGACGTTTAAAATAAGAGTACCTGGATGACCGGTATTTTTTTTTAATTGTGTTTTTTGGAAATTATATTTAAGTACAAATTACTAATAAAATGATGAAATATGAATAATATTTTTCGATCTTACCGATAGAAAAAGTTAAGTTTATGTATAAGTTGATTATCGATAAAACACGAATAAAATGACATTTTCTAAAAAGATTCCTAGCTAGATCGATTTATCGCCACCGAAACACACTATATACTAAATTTTATGAAAATCGTTGGAGCCGATTCCGAGATTCCAATTATATATATATACAAGAATTGCTCATTTAAAGATATAAGATATTATGTTATAAATAATGTAATTTCAATAATACATGATACTAACAAAAATAAACAAGACTTTAGATAGGTATTTGGTGTAGTCTAAAACCTTACCAAATATAGACAGGATGGGGATAAAAAGTTGCTAAAACATCTCGTGATTGATTGATAAAAAGTCAAATTGTCTATAGCACTCAGAGATTTACAATATGCCCGCGTGCATCAGGTACCTTTCCGTTCAAGTCCCATCAAAATCTATCCACCCGTTCTGGATATTACCCGGAACAAACGCTCTTCGGGACACACATATAAATAAAAATTGAAAATTCAGTACAGCAAATATTTACGAAATATGATTGTTTTTTATATAGCTAAATAGTGGCCAATTTTTATCATAATTTTACCGTATTTACCACGGGGAGTGTTCCGAAGAACTGTTTGGAACGATTCCTGCCGTCGAGTTCCGTCATCAGACGACACGACAGACCGCCAGGTTCCATCCACACCACCTGGATGTCTGGCATTCCACAACGGAGCGATTCTCGCGCAACTTCTTGCCTTGGACTGCCCCGTTGTGAAACAGTCTGTCCTTGGCGGTATTTCCAAACCAATACAACTTAGGGACCTTCAAGAAGCGAGCATACCATTTCCTTAAAGGCCGGCAACGCATCTGCGGTTCCTCTGGTGTTGCAGATGTCCATGGGTGTTGTTGATCACCTCGGTGTTCCCTCCGCTCGTTTGCTCCCTTCTCTTAAAAAAAATTACTAAGCTGTCTACCTCGTTAAGTTTAGGCGTTAAGATGTAAGCACCAATTAGTATGGGAAGCCGGACGATAGCTCGGTCTTCCCGGCGTTATCTAAGCCTTAATACTCAAGGAATGCTAAAGGAATGTGCTTGTATGTCTTCACTTGTCAAAGTCAATGGCTACATATACTTGTGTGTGAAATACAACGACTTTCTTATTTACATAACGATTCTTACAGTAAAAGGGTAGACAGATTAAATATTTTTTTCGGTATGATCCTAGGGCGCCTCTGCGTCTTTTCATAGATCATTTTTTTTTCTTCTTTTTGATATTTATTTGACTGCCAGTTGTAAAAATTGATACTGGCAACTTATTACAATTGCTGTAGGAAAGTATAGCTGTAAATTCAATAAACATACTAACTAGCTGTCGGCCGCGACTTAGTTCTTCCAGATAATATTCTACGTCCATACCAAATCTAAGAAACATCCATCCATTTAACTTACGTATTTTTAATATTAGTAAGATAAACTACGTTACTACCTACATGTATTTCGACGTTGTTTCAAAGATTGAAGACCTTACATTATTGACCACTTCTTTCGTTTTTCAGGACTTACTTCTTAATAACATAAATGCGAATGTTTAGATATATGGATGCATGGATGTTTGTTATAATGTACCTCCAGAACAGCTCCACGTATCTTGATGTAATTTGACACTGATGTAGAACATAGTCTGGAAGAACATGTAAGCTACTTATTAAGTTACTTTTAATTCCCGCAACGGAATTGCAGGCGATAGGTAGTAACTACTTAATAAGTAGTTTGAATAACGAATAATTGCATTCTTCAAGTTGGTAACATATCGGATTGTTATAAAAGAGGCGATGCGCGTGTAATTGAGTAGGGGGCTATTGACAAACAAGTGCGATGCTAATATGAACAATATCATGTTTCACCCCAACCTTGTGGCTTACGTATCTGGTGGGTAGATACACATTTTTTGTACAAGTAATTTGATTTTTAAAAGTTTGACAAAGTACAATAGTTAAACCACGTTCCATAATATAAAAAAATCACTGGTATTAGTTATTTATTTCTTTAAATTGTAAAGAAATAAATACTATTGGATTTCAAAAATGCGTTTTATTTAGACACATATTTGAACGCTATCCTAAAATTTAATTGGTATATTAATTTTTATGTTTGAGCTAATAATATTTTTATTGGAACAATAAAAACGTCAAAAATCTAAAATATATCCTTGGAGGAACCAACGTACATATTTCTATAGATCTTTCTAAATGTGAAGTTCTAAAATTAAAAAAAAAAAATTAAAAGTTACTATCATTTTTTTTTCAAATAAAATGTATTAATTTGTATTTCATTTCTAAATGTATAATTATTTATTTAAAAATCTAAATACTAAATCTATAAGGATTACAAGTTACGTAATATATTTTTAATTATTTGATGCGAATCACTCCGCCCCTGTTTTTGAAGCGTGAAATGAACTAGAAGAGCGCACTCCCGAACGCAATCTTACCACATGTCCACTGCGCGTTTCCGAACGCAACTTATTACTGGTAACCCCGCGGAGAAAATGATGTATTAACTCCCGCGCAAACGACAAACGACAAACGCAAACTGCAATAACCAATAAAGTGTGGTTGTGAATTTGTTTAAAGTTTTTATTATCAAAATATACAATTGCAAATGTTAATTATTGTTATTATAGTGTTTTAATAGTGAACTAATATAACTCTTCGTTCTGGTAAGTACTTGCGAAATTCTTTGCATGATTCGAATACACTTTTGTTTATATTGTTTTGTTTTCGTCAATTTCTTTTTGTGTGATAAAAATCTTACTAATATTATAAATGCGAATGTTTAGATGTTTGTGTAGGTTTGTAAAGGTATCTCCGGAACGGCTAAACCGATCTCGATGAAATTTGGCATACATATAGAACATAGTCTGGTAGAACAGATAGGCTACTATTTATGTATTTTTTCTTTTAATTCCGCGCGGACGGAGTCGCGGATGAAAATTAGTTTTAAAATAAGGTCATAGATGATTAAATAGACTAAATTATTTGTACAAATAAACGTGTTGATATGTCTAGACATGCATAATTATTTTACGAATATTTATATGAGATTATGTTACAAAATATAGTCTATTAGGAAATTTATAATAAATTAGCGTAGAAATAAAAAGCTAAATATAAT
Source organism: Papilio xuthus (assembly GCF_000836235.2). Taxonomy (NCBI): domain Eukaryota; kingdom Metazoa; phylum Arthropoda; class Insecta; order Lepidoptera; family Papilionidae; genus Papilio; species Papilio xuthus. The sequence continues at coordinate 1,139,426 of NW_013532866.1, read as the reverse complement.
GTCCGCTCGAAATATTGACAATAAAGCTAAGGTCGAGGCTAAATGATAAATGGCCAGCGTTCCTTTCGGCTACCGTGCCACGGAACTTATCGTGTAGGGTTGTCAACGAATATAAGAAATTTCTTATTGCAAAAATAACCTTTAATTAAAATATGGCCCTCTAGGAAGACTACTAAATAAAAAAAAAACATCATAATTGAACAGGCCATCTGGTAGCACGTATGTTAACCCTTAATTCGACGAAATTTTTTGTAGCAAAAAAAAATGTTTTTTTTTAGTAAAGGTATTCTTACGTTATTTTCTCTAAACTAGTTCAGTAGATTTTTTTTAATTAGTCGTTAGTCTAAATCTAGCAAAAATATCGGTATCCAAAAAAATCTGACCTGTCTCAATTTAATTAGAATAGACAGTAGTAATAATTTTTAATTTCAAATTGTTATTCTAATAATACGATAAAGGGTAATTTTTAAATACTACTAAAAATACTGAGATTTTCACTTTTAAAATCGCAAAAAAAAAACGTAAAAAAAATGTCGGATGACACATCCCTAAAGGCTCTTAATCAAAAAGATTTATTGTCTGACGGTTACTATAAAACGGCTATAAAATATCGCCTCCAATTTGTACAATTTGTATTCGTAATAAAAAAAACAAAAAACTGCGGATTTAACGTGATACAGATAAATAAAATTTTCTGCGATCTATTAATTCCCTTTTTTATTCTATTTGGATGCATCAAAATCAACATTTAGTTTGATTTTTTGTATTATTTTAAACTATTAAAATCTTACTTATATTATAAATGCGAATGTTTGGATGGATGGATGTTTGAAGGTATCTCCAGAATGGCTGCATGGATCTTGCTAGAATTGAGCATGGATGTAGAACATAACTGGAAGAACACATACGCTACTATTTTTTTTATTAATTTCGCGCGAACGCAGTCGCGTGCGACAGCTAGTAATGTTAATAAATATTATAAAAATAAAAATCAAACTACATAATTAACTCGTTTATCGGTTTTTATTTAGATAAATTATTTTTTGTGTTGTTCATACTTCTCGACGGTCTGCAGGAAACTACTGTAAAAGAAATTAAAATTTAATATCATATATTTAAACAAATAGATTAACGTTTATAAAAAATGTATAAAGAAGAAATATAAGAGATTTAAGAGATCATCGTATCTCTACATCAAAATTCACAGAACACCATAAAATCTACAAAGTTATTAGTTGCAAAGTTTTGTTTGAATAACTTTGAATGTCGACTGACCCTTACAAATATGCGACAATTTCCGGTCAAAACGTATTTTAATACTTTTTTACATATGTCAATTCTAGCCAAGCTTATTTATCTTTATATCTCCGCCAAGGAAAGGGAAATATTCTCGTTTTGTGCGTCCTCTCCTCTGTCAAACAAAGGTAGACAACGTATCTGTGGGCAGTGGTCACTTAGCTATTTAAAAATATTTAGCTAGCTACTATAAAAAAGGTAGTTGATTACACTGTCTCGTGTACAAGTTTATTACCATGTCAGATCTAACCAAGCCGTCGACGAGTACGGACGTGTTTCAGTTGTTTAACATAGTTGTCGCATACCTGACGACGTGTGGCAGATCAGGCGCTTGACAGAGGTTATTGTGTCCGAGGCCCTGGCCACGCTCGAAGCCGTGCAGCACAACCGGTGCCTGTGAACTCGCTTCTCGTCTGCTAGCTACCGTACTGTTGTATAGCTGTGAATACAAACATAGATAGGCAAAGATTGTGACATTATCCAACCCCACCAGGTCCTCAAACCATATCAACTCATTCTTTTGACCACTCGTGAACTCAGGGGTTACGTGAGTTTTTAATAACAAATATATCAGTGCTTCATCACAAACCCTGATAATAAGTGGTGATGTCAACTATAAACAGATGTAATTGCCGCACGTCGAAACGTCCAATGTTAAATAATGAATGGGGGAAAAAGTTGGTGTATTTGTGCACATGCACCAAAGTGCAACCTAAAACCCTGAAAGGCTAACTACTCTTTGTTTGTAGTTCAGTATATATTTACAGGTCATCTCTGAACTCTATTGAATGTACTAAAGTTCGCTGTTTACAGTCAGGTCATGAAGGATGTCATCATTACGCATATGTGGAGTGAACTCTTCAATCTGCTTCCAGATGTCTTAGAGGGAAAGTAATCAAAGATATACCTTTACAGCCAGCTCATAAGGCACAATCCTATCGCTCCTGGAGTGTAGAATAAGGATTGGAACTTGCGGTGCCAACATCAAGTACTGGTCTGTAGTGAACGCGTACTCTGATGACACTGAGAATGGCTTCAGGAATGTCGCCTTGTAGTACGGTAACCAGGATACCAACTAAAATACCAGCAAAAGATAAATGGTCATACAAAAAGACTATCTAAAGACAGACTCGTTAAATTGTCTAATTTGTTATACAAACTAAGTCAAAGTCCCATCAAAATCGGCCTTGCCATTTCGGAGATTACGCGGAACAAACGCGGACGGATACTGCAATTCTACTAATTGCACTGTTATTGATTGATGATTAACCAATAATCGTGACATGGACTGCCAAAACATTTGCTATCTCCTAAATTATTCAAACTTTCGTGAGACATTATACTAAACTGATATATAAACACGGCTAAACACTCACGTATATTCGTCCGGTGGCGGCACCGACTAGTTTCGAGCCCATCGGGGCCCCTTCATCAGGATGAGTGGTACAGGTATTATTTCGCGGACGGGGCCCGCGACGCTCATCCTGATGAAGGGCCCCCGATGGGCTGAAAACTAGTCGGTGCCGCCACCGGACGAATATACGTGAGTGTTTAGCCGTGTTTATATATCAGTTTATTTGCTTTCTCTGTTTGTTTTAAAGAAAAAAGTGAAATGTCAATATGTTTTACAAAATTCGATTATTTAAATACATACCTTAGAGAAGGGATGACTCTCAATTTCCTCAATCAAGTTGTTAAAAGGAGCCTCCAGGATTAGAGCACTGGGTTGTGGCATGGTGCCATGCCCCATGTTGCCACATAACTGAGATAAATGTGCCACCAAATGGGCTGCTACTGCGGTACCTACATATAAAAACATCAATAAGCAGTCGTAGTACCCGACGCTTTGTTTGGCATGACAGAAACAAAACCTCTCTTGTTTCTCAAAGCGAAACCTTACTGTGGAAGTGACCGCTAAAATATTAGGCTCCAGAAATTCTTCAAAAGATTAATATTAAGCATCTGCAAAAAGTTAAGACTCAAACTGAACGAGGGACACAAGAAAAGAGTAACAAATTCATGCGACTAGAATAATCAAACCTATATTCTACAGTTCCGTTAAATACTTCACTCCCCAAAAGTGATTCCGTAATTAACGCAACTTATAATAATTTGAAAATTCATCAATTACGTGAAGGACATACTCATGTTGAATAAAAACTGACGAAGTAAAAGACATAATGAATTCAGTAAAGACACAAGTCTTGTAAGAAAACTTTAAGTCTAGAAACTTGGATCGTGGTTCGTATGGAAAGTTAATTCACTACTAAATTAATTTATTCCTCTTCTCCCATGTAAAATTAATGTACCAATGTTTGTGATACCATCAACCTTAATCCTAGGGCATGAAAAAGGATAATCGGCAATTAATACCCTTTAGCGATGATTTTCTGATAATGCCTTGAGTCTCTAATCATGAATGACATATTCAAGTCTTGCGGCCATCAACGTCACTAGCGGTTGCTAAAATTAATCTGGTCTTGTTCCAAGTAAGGTGCTGCCCCTCTTTACCCCACTAACGACTTCGGCATACTCAAAGTATTCAACGTAAAGCGATTAATTCACAAACCACTTCCAAAATTCAATTAGTTTCGTACCCCTTGTTGCTACACTTTTTCTACAACTTTGATTCCTTCCACCGTAAACCCCCAATAAATCTTCCGTAGTTCCCAGGATATCCTATACTATTTGGAAATAACTACCCTTTAATTACCAATTGACCCATGTTTGGTTATATACATACCTAAAGAATGTCCCCAAATGACCACCATAGGTCTGTGCGTACGACTAATAGACCTAAGTATCCACGAATATACGTGAAGAGTATCTTCCACCACGCCGCGCTCTGTCGGTTGAATGTATGTTGAATCTCCGTAACCTGAATAGATGGCGCTGTTTTTAATAAATAGAAAAATAGAGGGCGTTGTTAAGTTAAGTCACATTTTTTTGCATGACAGGTCTTGTCAGTATCTGAGTTTTATTTGTTTTATTTTATTTAACTATTGGTGTTTATTTTATTTATATTCAACCTTGTTGGTTACAAACTCACCTCTATAATCAAATGTGATGACATGAAAGTTTAATTCTTGAAACACTTTGTATAAATTTAGTCGGTGTGGAGACGCCCTGTGGTTGCAATTACCTGAAAATCCATTGATCTTTAGATATTAAAGTATAGTTATTAATTTGGTTGTGAACAGGCAATGTATGTTAAATGATTTTATAAGTAATGTATTTTGTATTACCGTGACAGTAAAGTACCACAGTGTTCTTCGTCTGTCTAAGCTCGTTCAGAAGTCTCGCGTTCGAATCCAAATGCTTTCTTACCACGAAAATCTCCTTGAATAGGGAGCATGGTACTATGTGCCATACACCTTTGAAAGATTGTAAAATTAATATTTTGTGTCAAATTTTAACACACCGTTTAGACAGATTACTAAAAAATTAAACGTAAACTTTACCTAGACATATTTTACAATTGTTAATTTTCGATTGAAATTCCACTGTAAAATTCCTCGCACCGATAATATTACAACTCGAAGGGTTGTTATAATCCAAATTTCTTGGATAATTTACTGTAAATATAGACAATAAATAAATAAAACTGAAATTCAAATCACAATAGAAACGCCTGTAAAAAAATTATAGCAATATTTATTTCATAGTGATTTTTAATAAATTCTTCAGGCGTGGCCTTATTATCGTATACTTACTGCAGTTTGTAAAAACCATTTTTCTCTGTACACACTTGCTGTATCTAAACACGAGTGGTAATACAGCTACTTGTATTAAAAGTACACTTGCTGTGAGTGATGCACCCGCCATCAATATGCCCCTGGAAATGAGTACTATTGGAGAAGGGGAGACAAAAAGTCTAGAAGCGATGCCAGGTACAAATAATTGATATTTTTCGCCGTTCAATTAGCAAATGGCATAGTCTTTTAACTTATTAATAATTTATTACATAGTATTTGTTTCTAAAATACGTTATTTTGGTTTTAAAAGTGTATAAATATTGAACTACTTTATAAAACTATGTAATAAATAAAATAAAACTCACCCTATCACCATGATTTGTCTGTTAACGTGATTGTTTTTTAAATTTACTTGATTATCGATTTTTATTATTTTATTTTATACATTTTATTACAAAAATATTATTGAATCATGTAAGATATTTGGTTTGTCAAAATGACAGATTAAATATAACCATAAATAAATTCAATAGAATTTTACAAAAGTAAAAAAGGTTATGATAAATCTATGGCCAGTGAAAAATTAAAAAAATGGTTTCTCTATTTTCTGAGTTTCTAGATTCTGAGTGAGACGGAGAAATTAAGGTTATTAAAAATAACATTAAATTAAATATAAAATGTGTTGCTGACATGAATAAAATTAGATATATTTTTTTATAAAACTGTTTTATTAAACTTAAAAAAGTACAATAAATAAATAATGTGTAATAAAAAGCGTATCGTCCCTGTTGCCGCGTGAAATTTAAAAAGCCAATTTACTATAAATAACACCATGATGGAATCATCGGTGTGTTTTCACGAAGTTTCTGAAAAGAAAAATATTTAAAATAAATAAATAAATAAAAATCGTTTATTTAGGCAAGAAAATTATGATAAAATTACGTAATAGTACGCCTGATTCCTAAACTAGGTTCTAGACCCGTATTATAGGAGCCAGGGCTTTATCGTCTTAGTGCTATAGTTTAAGTAATATATTAGTTACATTGTGAGATTGCTTGCCTAACTAAATATAAAACAACAATCTTAGAAAATAGTCAGAAATCATGATTATTTTACTTGCTGTCGCACGCGACTCCGTCCGCATTAAAAAAGTTAATTAGTAGTCTTGTCTTGCTAGGCCATGTTCTACATCTATGCCAAATTTCATCAAAATCCATAAAGCGGTCCTGGAGATAAGGGCACAGACCCCTCCTTCCCCTCGGTGACCACTCGTAGTACATGCCAATCCAACCAATGCGGGTCACATAATATGGATACGTTCCCTAACTTAAAAAAAAAACCATCTGACCATACATTCGCATTTATATTACTAGTCGTCGCACGCGTCTCTGTCCTCACGGAATTAATAAAAAAAAAACTTAATTAGTAGCCTATGTGTTCTTCCAGTCTATGTTCTATATCTGTGACATTCCAGCGAGATCCATACAACCATTATGGATATACATTCTAACAGATATCCATCCATACATTTAATAATTAAACTGTCTCACCGTATGACATCAGGTAGATCTGGTGCGGTACAGATCCATTTATGTCCCAAGTTGAGTTTGCTATCATAAGCGTGCAAAGTAACAGCCGCGTCTCCTTCAGATCGAGATTCTAGTATAGCTTTATACAACTGAAAATAAATATTTAATTAAATAAACTATCTCAATCATTCACTAGTCAAAGTTTGAGAAACACTGTCCAAAAATGTGGACGTTAGCTCAGTGGTTAAACACTTGATTTGTAAGCAAGCCATAGGTTTGAATCCCGCCATGTACCAATGTGTTTTTCCATTTACATATGTACATTTATCTGACGTAGTTACGGTGAAGGAAAACATCGTGATGCTGCACATATCTGTGAAGAAATTCAAAGATATGTGTGAAGTCACTCCCTGGAACAGCGTTGACTATGGCCTAGTCACTAATTTTGGGTAGGCTCCGATCTCAGTGGGGACGTATAGTGAGCTGATGTCCAAAGATTGCTTTGTATGAGGTTATTACCTTCTTGCCAACAACGAAGGGCACGATGACGTCATCCTTGGCGTGCAGCACGAGCACGGGCAGCGAGCGCGCGCGCGCCAGATGCACGTCTGACACGAAAGCGTGCTCGCAGCAACGCGCGCGGAACGGATCCACAAATGTATTCTCAAAGTACGGCAGCCAGATTACTAACTAAAATATGTTATGAACATTAACGGCCAAGTGGTTTCAATGCGAAGTGACTAACCGTGGGTTTCTGAGACTAAAATCTGTGTTTAAAACATATTGTTGTCTCTATTTTGTCAAATATAATGACAGGGATGACGATATGTTTTATACAGATATTTTGGTCTCAGAAACCTCTCAATCCATGCCCGTATATAAAGAACTTGAAGGATTTTTAATACTAGCTGTCAGCCACGACTTCATCCGTGCGGTATAAAAATTTTGTAGTCTATGTGTTCTTACAGACTATGTTCTATATGTATGACAAATTTCTACGAGATCCATGTAGCCATTCTGGAAATATCTTCTAACAAATATCCATCCATCCATACAAACATTCGCATTTATAATAGTAAGATATGACATTACCTTTGCAAGTGGATGATTCGCGACTTCATCAGCAATATTGTTAAAAGGAGATTCGAGAATGAGTCCATTAGGTTGAGGTAAAGGACTGGAACGTTCTAGAATCTCACAGGACAACTCCTTCAGGTTGCCAAGAAGATGAGATGATATTCCAGTACCTAAAAACAACATATCAAGTATATTACTTACAGTATTAATGTCTCACGAAAATTTGAATAATTAACACATTTTATTAATAGAACGAATAGTAAAAAAAAATGAATACCTAAAGAATGTCCCCATACAAATACTGGTGGCTTTTCTTCCCCTTTATCTAACGTAGTGTTCAACCAATCGTATACAATAAGTGAATCTTCCACAACACCACCTTCACTTGGAGTCAGATTTGTTGAGTCTCCGTAACCTGGAATTTAATTTAAAAAATTAACTTTAAATACAATCGCTTTTTATCATATTATTCTAGTTTAAAAATAACTTCTACAAGACACAGTCCAGTCCCGACAACAACCTCCATAAGGGAGAAACTCAGATTAAAGAGAAACCTCTATAAGCGAGAAACTCGGATTAGAGAGCAACCTCTATAAGTGAGAAACTCACATGAGAAAGATACCTCTATAAAAGAGAAAGTCAGATTAGAGAGAAACCTCTAAAAGCGAGAAAAATATCGTGATCCCTTGTACGCTCGCATATCCAGGTTCGATTTATTTTTTTATATTACGTGCTATCTCTCTTCCAAATCTCATTCACATACTTCTAGCTGTTTCAAAGTTACATAGTAACAAATATCCATCCTCCATCCATACATATTGAGAAGTAAGATTGGATATTACCTCTGTAGTCAAAAGCTATAGTGTGGAAATCCATTTGTTGAAAGAACTTGTACAATTGTATCCTGTGCCACGCCGCGCGGGAGTTCGAGTTACCTGTAGGTACAAACAAAAATATTTTCATAATAATCGCCATTTTGTATTCAGTGTTACTAGTAAAGCCGTAAGTTAAGTCTGTAAAAAATATGTCAACTGTCATCTTGTGTAGGGAGACATCTTGTATTTATAAATAATCTCTTGTTACCGACTTTATGGGGTTTCGGTCGAAGTATATCATCTGCCATTTTGTAACGGCGGCCATTTTGTCATGGGTTCTACTAGTCGAGCCTTCATATACCGTCTTCCTTTACTAATATCGTTAAATATTTAATACTCACCATGACAATACAATATGACAGGTGTCTTAGAATTGGCTAATTCTTCGTCCATTGCTATATTCAATTGTTCTTTATCACAATTCCCTTCGAAACTACCTTTCATACGTTCATACGTGCTCTTTGGTAGTATATGCCAAATACCTGCAATATACAACATATAATTAAACAGAAATAATCCTAAAAAGTACTATATTATCTTACTAATATTATAAAGAAGAAAGATTTGTTTCTTTGCAATTGAATAGGCTCCAAAACTGAACCGATTTGAAAAATTCTTTCTTGCTTGGGGAGCTGACATAGGTTTCCTTACTAACATTATAAATTTGGATGTATAAATGAATATTTGTTTGAAGGTGTCTCCGGAAAGCATGGATCTCTGAAAGCTGAAATTTGGCATAGATGTAGAACATAGTCTGGAAGAACACAGCGTACTAAGTAGCTACGCGTGATAAGATAGCTAGTAATATGACTTATAACATTATATAGGGATATAGTTAATAATTAAAATCTTACCAATTCTGATTGGACATCTGTCGATTTTGGAATGGTATTCTATATTCAAGTTTCTTGCTCCATCTATACCACTGGACGATGGATCCTCGTAATCTATACTTAAAGGCCATTGTACTGGAAACAAAGAATATAATATCAAGCAGGATTTACTGATAACGACACAAAGACACCTGTATATTAAAGTGACAACACAAGTATGTGTCTACAAGTTAATTTAAAATCCAGCAAATTCAACTTTTTAACATTTTAGGAAATAATAATACAGTTTAGGCGTCATTCAAAATGTATCATGCGGTATATCATAGAAGCTGACAATGGAATTCAATTTAGTTACAATCGAATTGTTCCTTTCGAAAGAATTTAACCTTTATTATTCGTCTTTACTATAAATTCACGTAAAACAATATTCTCTAGTTAGACAAAATTTATAGTACTAGTGGTCACTCATTGGTCCAAATTCGACCTTAATTTAATTCAACACTTTAATTGTGTCAAATTACTTTCATCTGTTCGCGTAATTTCCTCGTAAAAGGTTCGCATCACTTACAAAGGTTTCTATTCACGTATAATTATGACTTATCTTCATGACTCGTTAAAAATCAGATTATTTTTAAACTTTGATGTGTTACAATCATTTAAAATATTGATATAGTACTATTTCCTATAAGATATTAATTAATTATTGTCTTCTACGATAAGGTGTAATTTTAGATTAAGTAAGGTACCATTGATATTGTTTATGTGACACGGAAGAGCGGGATTTCCAATCACAAGACCGTTGTGGATGCTTAAATAGAAGTCCCGGCACAAATGTTAGTACGTACCATTTTTGTTCAAGCAATAAATCATTTTTAAATTCCATTTTTAAAGGTGTAGATAAATGCAATATTTATCATTCAATTAGGAACAATAAAATATTCCATTCCATTGAATAATCTTTAGACGTCACGTTTTTAATCTGAGTAAAAGATTATTAGCCGTCTGACTCAATAGGGTAAAGTTTTTCAAGTATATGTTTTTATACATTTTAACGTGCAGTTTTGTTTAACTTAGGGTAGGATACGAGTCCTAGTGGGGACGTGTAGTGAGCAGATATCAGATCATGTCTCACATGTGTAAAACAGATCAGTAAATCGTCTCAGCTCAATTTGCATAATGATTTGCCTTTTGAGCTGCTATTCAACAGGTGCTGCCTCTGCTAACGTAGTTATAGTACATAGCGATGGGCTGTTAGCTGCCAATTTTGTTGTTAAACCGTAGCTCAGCTGTTGAAGTTAACGTGAACTGAACTTTTGAATTGGTTCAGAACTGATTTACACATGACTAGTTTCATTGTAACCGTCGTAAACAAAACAATTATAACCGAAGTGTGTTTGAATTCGTATTCTTACTATAATTTAAATTCATTAACAATATTCCTACAATTTTGTTGGAAAAGCGACTTTGTTTCATTAAAAATATTATTTTAACTATATTTATATCCATTTAAAATCAATTTGAATTGAAAATAAAAATACACAAAAAAACTCACCAAAGTTAGCAAAAATCAGGCTTCTTCGGAACGTTTTCGAATATTTAAATATCAAAGGCACAACAGCGACGTGAAACACGAAAATACCGGCTGATATTGACGCGCCGAGAAATAGACCCCTGCAAATTAAAAAATAAAAAAAAAATAACAAATGACTTCTCGGAATGGCTCTAAGCCTTCCCCAAGTTAGTGTTTTTTTCGTAGATATGCTCAGATTGCATCACAATCTTTTCCTTTGAGAATAGTGAATTTATACATAATTCAATCGAATAATAAGCAAGAGTCCAAGAGACCGCGATATTTTTCTCGTTTATAGAGGTTTCTCTAACCCGAGTTTCTCGCTTATGGAGATAGTCCGTCGGAACCGGACCCCCCGGATAAATCCCGTTTATCCAGTTCTCGCTTTTGTAGCTTACACTGTAGTATTATAATTAACCGTTATTATTATATTTTAATATAAATATTTTTAACGTTAAAGAATATAACAAGCGTGAAACTCAGGGTAAGGAGAAACTTCCATAAGCAAGAAACTCAGGATAAGGAGAAACTTTCATAAGGGAGAAACTCGGGTTAAGGAGAAAACTCTATAAGCGAGAAATATAGATTTTACTGTAAATAAAACAGTGATGACCCTGCTGGGTAAAGACCTCCATTTTCTCCATGTTTATTGTTGTTCAAATTTAGACTTTTGTTACTATCATGTCACTTATCCTTGGCATTAACACAAAGAAGTTTTTTCTTTCCAGCGGGAAATGCTATATGCATACTCCGCACCCTCTCTGTAGGATTGTGTTCGTGATAGGTAGCATAATGGCTAAACCCCACTATTCCTCCCATGTACGGTGAGGCCGGACATGCTTGAATTTTCGTCCGGAAAACACAATGGCATTGTAAGTATTAATTAAGAATATTTATTGAGATATTAATAAATCTTATATGCATATTGGTAGGAACTTCCTTTCATGCATATAATAAATTTTTAATTGTAGTCATAACAATGTTATTTTTTATATTATATGCATAATTAAGTTCACCTTGACTTTTTATTGATAAAATAATTAATTTTTATCTCATCACAACATGTTTACGTATTTGTATTTGACAATGAGAAAGTCACAGTCCAACTCCAATGTAAATAAGGGGTCATGCAATAACAACATGATTTTCAGCAAGACAAGCCCCTGTATATCTCTCAATATCATCAATCTGTTCATATCTCTACACAGTTGACTCAATCCATACTTTCTTTGGTCTTCCTCTACCTTTATAGCCATCTGTATTCAATAAGCATTATTTTGTTGTTTACGTGATTATCTCTCGGCATAATATGTCCATATTATTCTAACCTTCTGCTTCTCAATTACTCTGTTATAGACTGTTTAAAACTTGTCAATTGATATATATTTTTTGGTACAAAGTAATATTATGTACTGTACAAAGGTATAACCTGGTTTGGATAATTAAGCATTGATAAATATGATTGACATAGAAGTTGCAGGTTATTTTTGACCGGGATAAAAATATGTGTGAGGGAGTGAATTTAGATATAACGGCCAATAGAGATGTGGTACAGTATTGTGTCAACACTATCTAGGCAATAGGCCAATGTACAAAAAAGATAATTTTATTCATAAATGAATATATTCATCACCAATCTGTTATGTGAATAGGCGGAGGGAGCATAGTTCATTATTAAATCTGAATTCACTTCCTTTTTATCCACAGAAGAATATATTAATTAAACATAAATACATCTTATAAGTGTTTAAAGGCTCCTTCTTTATAACAATTTTTTTTCCAAAATCTTTTCCCCCATTTGAGCTTAATTAATGACAATCCCTATAATGGATGTAATTTATCAAGACAGACAAGAAAATAATATTATTACGATTAATAAAGCTGCATGCGAAAACAACATGCATCTTGAAATGGTAGTCTTATATATTTTTTTTTTAGATTTATGCATTGTAAAATTGCTAAATTTTAAATCTTTTTAACATAGGAACCATTAAGATATAATAAAGCATATACCATGTAGGTGTCCATAAAAATATCTACCTTACCTTACGATAATTGTTGTGAATTTACGTACATTAAGCCACCATGCTATTATAATTTTTATTCCAATCACCATACACATTTTGAATAAACTTGATATAGAATACAAAGACAAGACATCACTGTGAGAAATCTGTTTTCTCACAATAGAATATTAATTTAAAAAATTATAAAAAACTTACAAAAATGTATACAGAAGTACACACGTCAGTATCCATTGCGTTTTAACCATTTTTAATACAATTAATCACTTAATGGAAAGGTAAAAAAGAATGTTATAACACGGTGAAAAATAGTCGAATTAAAAACGTGAATAAATTGATGACTAAATCTGTTAAATTACGGTAACGTCGAAGTTAAAAAATTGCTATTATTTACAGTTATGTGACCGAGTAAAATGTCAAGTGCTTCGTGGAAAACAATGTTTAAGACTAACATGTATATAAAATTATCCAGTATCGCGGCACAAGGACGCTGTTCTTCAGTCTTTATTATTTACGAATAAAAGAAGAACTTTGTCCTTTTTATCTGCTTTTATTTTTACTAATAAATCCAATCAGCAACTGTTTTAAAATGACAATGTCATTAGCAATTTTTTGCCTTGACATTGACGTTTGCTTTTTCGTCTTTTAATTTAATGTTACAGCTACTAGTTATTTAGCCACTAAAAAAGAAAATATCCAAGATAAATTTTTATTTATTGTTTGAAATATCACTTATTCTTGAAAAACCGTGGGGTACAGAATCTTGTTTAGAGACGCCATCTCCTACCGGAGGTTGGATATTAAAAGAATGATTATTGTCGTATTTTACAAAAAAATCAAAATAATATAAGAACGTATACCAAAGATTGTCATTGTGGTGTGGGTAAATAATGAAATGCATTTAATTTTTCAATATTCATTTATTATTTACAGTACATTTACATATATCATTTTAAATTACAGCGTAAAATTTTTGTTTCTTGCATTGCAATATTCGCCATTTTGTCGTGGTTTTTAAATTTGTTGGTTTCAAGTTTTAATGTTTGTTCGCTTTCCTTGCAGTCCTATAAATGAAAGATTAATTAATTAATAGGCTTGTGTACCAACGAAAATGGCGTCGGATACGACGTGACGTAACTCTTTCTAATTGGTGTTTTGTGTCAAGTAACTTGATGCCAGATGTAAACGATTTTATTTTCTAAAAATATAATTAATGTTAGTTTATTTTAATCATTATTCTTGATTTTTCACACAAGTTAATATGCAAATAATATACCTAGTAGACAAGCAAATTAGCTATAAATTGTTCATCACATTTTGCAAATTGTAAATTCCTTTAGTTACCTGAATTTGGGAGAAAATCGTCGTCTTCTGTTGGCATTGCTTTCAATTGTCTGTTGCACGGGCAGAATTACCTATGGGTAAGGACAAGTTATTTAAAAATATCAGAAAAAGGGTCATAAAAGATACTCTGATCATTCTTACCTCAGCAATTGGAACAACTTCCTCTTTTGGTGGTCCATACTCTTTGAAACCGGGAGGTCCATATTCCAAGAAGCCTTCAGGAGCTTGCTCAAGGGTTCTGAAAAATAATACAGTGTTTATTCAATACTTAACTTCTTTTAAAGCAAATAAATTGGTTTCTATCTTACCCAAATGTGTCTTGAATAACTTTAGCAGATACGTCTTGAACAGTTTCAACCTAAAATTAAACAAATTAGTTACTTAACTTTGTAAAGTGTACCTTAGACAAGTTTCTTATCCAAATTAGTGTTTTTTTTACCTGTTGTTGTTGTTCATTGTCAATACTGTTCAATAATTCTGGGATATTTTGAACCTCTTGTACGATAGTCTTGACTTCTGTTTCAAAGTTCTGGACTTGCGTTTCTACTTTCTGTACCTCAGTTTCTACATTTTGAACTTCAGTTTCAACTTTCTGTACTTCTTCTTTCACAGTCTGTATTTCTTGTACTTGCACTCTTTCTTGGAAGGTGGATACGATATTGCTGTTGGCATTTTCATTCTCTTGCTGTGTTACTTCTGCTGTAGCTTCGTTTCCTAGTACTTCATTGATAGGTGTTTCAGCTACGATTTGTGTGATTTCTTCGTTTTCAACAACTGCTGTGGCTATTTCTACAATTTGTGTGGTTACTTCAGCTGGTTGGATGTCTTCAATGATTTCTGTTTCAACTAAAGGTGTTGTTTCTTCAAAGATTAATTCCGTTACTGGTATAGCTTCTTGTACGAATGATTGTTGACTCAGATTAGCTGGAAATATAAAACGTTTAACACACAATTAAAAAGAATGGGATCCATTTTATTGTCCTCTTTGCTGTAAATTAGGGAACGAATCAGAATTCATTTAGTTTGTTTCTTACCTGTAGGAAGCATTTACTTAACACGTGATTTCTTATCTTGTTATCTTAAAAAGAAAGACGTAGAAATGTAATCTTACCTTCAGAATCTCCAACAATATTTTGAATTTCAGTCACAGCAATTTCGACTTTCTCCTCAACATTTTCCTGCGATTTAGCTTCAATTACGGAGAATGCTTGTTCGGTAACCTCGTCAGGTAGTCCTTGCTTTGATAATTCTAATGGTGCCACTTCGACTTTCGGTGGACCGTACTCTTGGAATGAATCAGATCCAGATGCTATTGATTCTTGGAATATCACGTCTTTGAATGGATTTTCTTTTGGTTCCTGCAATAGTAATGATTGGTTAATTAATAGCTGTAATTCAGTATTAACAAAAGCCTTTCTATACCATGTCTTGGTTATTTTGTACATTTTCATTAGTAAGATTCACCTTTACTTCAGATGGCAAATAGAAAGCGGGACCTTCTGGTCTCCAACCACTTGGTAAATAAGGTCCTGAGCCTTTAGCGGCCACAGAGACAATGAAAAGGGCGGCAATCACGAATATCTGAAAGAAATAAGTTAAGTAAAAACCATACCATTATTAAAATGAGAAATAATTAGTTTTTCGTATTAAGATTTACTATACAATTTAAAATGAATTAAAAATTAAATAAAATAAATCAAATATATTCGAAATTTCAATTGTTTTTACCCTCATGTTGATAATGTAAGATGTCACTAGACTGATACTAAAGCCTCATAAAATTCCGTATTTATACCAAAAAATTAACTAAAGAACCTCAAACAAATCGAAGACCATACGATTATCAAATATTTACAGAGTTCCGATTACCCATTTAATTGATTGAGCAATTCTAATTAGTACGTGGCAAGGATAAAAGATTGGACAAGTACTTGCTTATAGCGAATGTGTGTAAAGTGGTAAATTCCGAAATACCATCACAATGTGTTGAAGCCTTTTTTTCCAGAGGGGAATGCTTTATGCATACTCCGCGAGCCGGGGGGGACGCGGTAGTTATGTGGGATTCTCCTCTATAGCGGAGGCATACCCACTTAACCTCTCTGTTCCTCCAACGCATCGGGACGGGGCCACGGGCACGCTTTCGCTCTCGTCCGCGTCCCCGTCTGCGTAATGTGTTAAAGCCTGATAAATACAGGGCTTATATCAAGGTCCAAGGGTCGAAGTTACTTGATTGTAAGTACAGATGTGAATGATAGATAAGATAGAATCCAAAATACTGCGTTATTTATCTTGCTAATGAAGGGTTTTCTTTAACCGAGTTTCTCGCTTATGGAGGTCCTTAGGGTCCGGATATTGTCTCTCGCTTGTAGAAGATTTGAAATAAATATGCTTAAGACGGGTCTAAATAAATCTGTACAATTAATAAAATTGGTAAGTCTGTAATGACGAAAAACATCCATATTTCGTGAACATGATGTAAGCTCATACCGAAGTACAGTATTTAAATTTTTGTGTCTGTCCACAAATCCGTGATTGTTTTCTGGCTGAACCGATTTTGACAGGACTTGGATTAGACGGTAACTGATGTATGCAAGCATTTAAAAGATTTTTTTTTACAATTTTTTTTTAAATGCCACACTGCCAAAATCGCCAGAAATTGCTAGCGTCGTTAATGAATGAATCCAGTTTTTTTAACAATGTAACAAAAGACATTAGGGTTTTTATTATCATAATCGATTTAATTATTTTTGACCCAGTTGAATGGTTTTTATGCGATCCAAAGTAAGTTTTACTAAAAACCTATTAGACTATTTTTTGCTATATAAAGACGAGATGAATATCGTATTTCTCTTTATTTAATATGTATTACGTTCGAACTAATTACTCAATTATAAATATTGATTTATGTAACGCGTTGGTCAGTATTCTTTGAAATCGATTCGATGTCTCGTAACCTTGAAAAGAACATGTAGAGTTGCCATTTATCCAATTCACGTCTTCACTCGATTACAATATAATATTAGAATTAAAACAAAATATTATAAATATAAAATCAAAAATAAATTTATTGTAATAAACGAATACATATACAAGCTTGAAAATCGATTTATAAATTACAAACTTGCTGAATTTCACAGAGGTTAAATATAAAAAAAATAAAATAAAAAAAGGCATCAGTAGCCATTTGATCGTGCAGCAAGGTTGCTACGGCTGCGGTAGCCATTCGAACGGCCATTGTTTGCATCATATCCACTATGTTCTTCAGAGTCCTGGTAGGATACGCGAGATTTGAAGCCGCTTTCCGCTTCAAGGCTCACAGTCTGGAAAAAATAAGGCTTTCTTGAATCGCAATTTCTTAATCTGTCATACCAGGCCGGCGTTAGTATAGGGTGCGGATAGGAGACCGCCCAGGGGACAAGAAAGGGTCGCCTCAGGTATAGTAAATGGTAAAAAAGAGGGTTGCCCTAGAAATCTCGCCAAGGGCGATTGTAGAGCTAAAACCGTTACTGCTATCATTTTACTGTGAATACAGTTTGAACCACTGCGTTTACATTACTATACGTAATTGAGAAGAGTTTTTAAAGAGACTTATTTGAACTTTTCGCTGTTAGAAAACCACTTACATCACTTTCGTCTCGGACGCCATTAGCACCGAACCTCCCATGTTGTTGGTCTCTTAGACCGTTAACGAGTCTAGCGTCTACCCCACGGTCTTGGAAACTATTCCTGAAAAATAAAAAACATAGTTAAAGGAAAATATTATTAAGTAGATAGAGTCATTATTAGGTTTTTTGAAGCCTTAAACTGTAATTTTTGTAAGAATACCTGCCGAATCCATTATCATTGTCCTGATGACTAAGGCTTCTTGCGGCAACCACTTCAGGTATTCCCGCATCAAAAGCAGGTCCTCCTGCTGGGCCCTGAGGATAACCCGTAGACCGACCGGATGGTGGAGGCAAATAGCTGAAGAACGAAAACACGTTAATTTCAGATTTATTGGAAATGGATTAAGATTCGAGTTTCAAAAACTGGTTCGCCTACCTTACGTAAGTGGGATGAAGACAAGGTGATTTATTAGTATGGAGTTAGTTGTAAAACAATTCATTTCTCATTTATTATGTGAAAACATAATGTGTGAAGTCCGATGGAATAATTTTTATACTACGTTTTTACAAAGTTCTTATAGCAACGTTAGGGTAGGGCGAGGTGAAACGCCCAAGGCTCCGGACATAAGGGAGCACTGCACCAGAGTCGCATATTAGGGATGTCTGCAGTGCAACCTAAGACATCATATCTTTGAAAGATTTCCCCGTCACCAATAAGGAAGCGCCGTAAAAATCTAGCCTAGGGCAACTCAAATAATAAAACTGAGGGTCAGTTACTGATGATATAATTTACAGATTGAATTCACTAATATATTTAGTAACAGAGATATTTGGATTAAATATTTTTTGGAATATGTGAAAATTTATTTACCTCTTAGACGGCGGTGGTTCCGAAGCGGTGAAGGCAACAAGGGCAATGGTAATCAGTAGGGTCTGAAAAAAAATACGATCTAATTGTAAAAATACGCAATGTTAAAAGACAACATCCTTGAAATAATTTAGTTTTTTTTATTTGTTTTTAAAGCTATTTTTAAATTTTTATACCTTCATGTTTGGAATGAAACTTTGTTGATACAACGACTTGTAGAGTTTGATACTTTAAGCTCAGTACTTTGTGGTTATATAGAGACTGATTTAAACAGGCGGGGGTTGACATATTGTCGCTCATTAGCTGAAGAATAGAGGAGCTTTCAAGGTGGATTGTTAGAGGACAGAGAAATCAGTGGAGCCGAACAAGCATAAAACTCTCTGTAATTCAGCACGCAATACTTTAGTTTCTTAATTTCCTTTGCGTGTACGTCCGTTCTTTTGTTAACATCAAATTTAATTAAATTTTTCAGTTATATGTAATTTTAATGTTATAAGCTTATTTGGTTTCTTTTATCAACAACCTGCCCTTATCCCTACAGAGGGTCGGCACAGTTTGTACTCCTCCATACATATCTATCAGCGGTCATATTTGAATCTACCCTCTTCTTGCGCATATCCTCTTTCACACAGTCCATCCATACTTTTTTTGGTAATCTTCTACATTTGGTTTAATCTCTATTATTTGTAATAAAAACTTTTTCTTTCTTTCTTTAGTGTTAGTAGTGCTTTATAGCAGTATCTCAGGTGTTCAGTGGGTTTAATTTTTTTTCATTAATTATACGAAAAATTACTAATTTAAAATAAGATAGTTTTGTTAACATCCAAATGTTTTTATTGAAGTCGCCTCTAAGTATTTATTGTTCTATACAAGGATGTACCACAATGACAACACGAAGAGACAAACTGCTACAATTTAGTCGACCTTACTCCAAATTAGTTAAACACGGTCGCTAGTTACTTTTCACATCCTCTGAAAGATGTTATTTAAAGAAAATCTTATATCATCATCATCAGCTCAGTATACGTCCACACCGAGGGGCTCGAAGCCTACCCTAAGTTAGAGATGACTAGGCCATAGTCAACCACGCTGATCCAGTGCTGGTTGACTTCAGATATGTGCAGCATCACGATTTTTTCCTTTACCATAAGTAGGTTAAATGTACATAAAGTATGTGTTATTAATCAACTAGTAGTCGTCCGAGACTACGTCAGCGCGGGAAGCAAAAAAAGCATTATTATTCTTTTTTTCTAAGTCTATGTGTTATTCTAGACTATATTCTACATGCATGTAAACTTTTATCGAGATCCGTTCAGCCGTACTAGAGATACCTTCAAACATCCATCTATGTATCCATGTATCCATCTTAACATTCTTCTTCTTCATCTCAGCCATGACACGCCTGTTGCTGGGCATAGGCCTCCCCTAAAGATCGCCACGATGACCGGTCTTGTGCCACCCGCATCCAGGACGCTCCCGCAACCTTGACCAGGTCATCGGTCCATCTTGCGGGAGGCCTGCCCACGCTGCGTCGACCTGTCATCTAAACATTCGCATTTATAATATTAGTAAGATGTAGCAAACATAATAGCCATATGTTTTTTACATGTTTTTTGACAGTGGAAACTCACGGCTATAAGTATTGATTTAAACAATGGATATCTTGTGTTCAAATCGTGATGAATAGAGCTTTTGTGGACTGATCTTTGGTCATATCGACCTTGGCCTTAATTGTACAATTTTGGCATCGTAATGATTTGCTTTTGAAGATCTAAATCAATTGATGTTATGTAATCCTGTTTCCACTAACGAGATACTTGTATAAAAACGTGTTGTAAAGATTCATAAAAGTGATGACGCGCAATAATACATTCATCTTAATCCTACAATTATTATAAATGCGAATGTTTGGATGTATGTTTGTTAGAAGGTAAAAAGAACGGAATTTGACATAGATGAACATAGCCTGGAAAATCACATAGACACAGTCGTGGGTGAAAGTTAGTGTTCTATGTTATATAATTGAAAAAAAATGACTGACAGTTGTCAAATATTTTTATTTCTATTATTTAAGCTTAAGCTACTGACTGTACAAAAGTTTGGTATTGTTATCCTTGTCTTTTTATAAAAGGTACGAGCGAGATAACAATATTGTGTATAGTTGTTTCGAAAACTCACATTAAAAACAAAACTCACATATGACGTCATTATAAACTTACAAAGTCTCACCAGAAACTTTATCGTAAACTTTCAAATTAGCTTCAGTATAAAAACCTATGTTAATAATTTCTTTAATAATCACTTCATTGTCTATACCACCACTCTTCATTACGCCATCAACAGACGGTCCGAAAAAATGATGTCCTTTATACGCTGATTTGTAATTAACAACTACATTTCCTCTAAGAGTCGCTAAGTATAATACTTCGACTTCTAAAGATCCTTTGCTTGCGGATAACACAGCTGTTGCTGCTTGTCCTGGTTTTAACTCTGTTTCTACAGAACTGGATGCACTGATTGTCACACTTTCAGATCTTTCCTCACTCTCACCCCACGTAGATGTGAAAGAGATGCCAGTTTTACCTGCAGCTTTACCAAACATGACGTTCACCTCATACTCTATGTCCTGTGAGATTGTTGTTTCTTTACTCTTTGCCCAACTTGTTGTGATCGTATTTTCAACTGTTTGACTTATACCTGTATTCACTTTGATTGTATTATTCGATACGTTTTCGAAATCGTGTGATAAAATTATTATTTGTTTTTTATTTATTGATTTTATTATTGCCGATTTAACAGTTAGAACTCTTGATACTTCTTCCCATTTGTATTTTTTATATAAATCACCCCAAGGTGTAGGACTTTTTAAATACACATTATTAGGTTTTCTACCGTAATGTTCTTTTACCGCTTGTTTTATATTTGCATTACTTATTTTGAATAATTCTATCTCTTTCTTTCCTATCACGTTTACTTCAAATCCTGAATAGTTTATCGTTATATTGTTAGGTGTGTTTCCGATATTAACGTCAATTGAAATCTTCGATTCAACAACTGTTAAAACTATTAAAAATAATAATAATTTTAATTTAAACATCTTATTAAATTCAATAATATTAATACTTCACGTCCGCACAATCAATGAAACTGATTTACTTTGGGATATTTCAAACTAACAATTTTTTTACTTAAGATCAAAGGTTAAATAAATCATATTATCGTTAAAATACAAGGAAATTATTTAATAATATTTGTTTTAATAAGCTGTGTTAGAGCGTCGGTGGCTCAGAGGTCAAGCATTTGACTTGCAATCTGCAGGTCCTGGGTTCGAATACCGCCATGTACCAATGTGTTTTTCCGTTTCTGATTTACATATGTACATTTATCCGACGTTCTTACGGCGAAGGAAAACATCGTGATGCAACCTGCACATATCTGAGAAGAAATTCAAATATATGTGTGAAGTCAACCAACCCGCACTTGGCCAGCATGGTTGACTATGGCCTAATCACCCTTAACTTAGGGTAGGCTCCGAACCCCTCGGTGGGGACGTATGCTGATGATGATCTGTTTTTAACTTTTGTCTAGAAATCGTTGACGATGTTATTTATCTTTTTAGACATTCACTATTTGTTCAATAAAACTCAAAAACATAATAGATATGTTACATATAGTTAACTAATCCAGACTTCAATAGAAATGCCAAAAATGAACTATACAGTGGTAGAGCCCGCTTTAACATCTTCGCACGAATTGTCCCGGCTCGCCCGGTGTAATACCACGAACACACAAAAGACATGCGTCAACTGGAAGCAATTCCGCTTCTGATGAATGTGATCCCGGAAGCCTAATTCAGTCCTCTTTTCCTTCCCACCCTTTTTCTTATAACTAAAGGATGGGAAGTGTAACTGGACTTTCCGGATGAGAGGATGCATGGAAAAAAAATATTTTTTTCTGTGCATCCTCTCCTCCGTCGATTAAAGGTAGGCAACGCATATGGAATTGCGTATACCTATGAGCAACGGCCACTTAGCTATTTCAGCGATTTCAGTGGCTGGTCTCTCGTTTGCCACCTTATGATATAAAAAAAAATCCGCGCGGACAGAGTCACGGGCGATATGTAGTTATGCGTAAACATAACAAGATTATCAATATTATAGTTTAATCTAAGTCTATGGTCTTGAACTGCGTTTGATAAATAGGTCATAGTTAATGTCGTCTTCAACTATTCAAAACACACGTACAAAAACATTGTCATCTCTTTCATCTCCTTTAACTAAACTGAGACACAAATAGGTTGTATGTTCTTGTTTTTCTGCAATGAAAACTATTCAGTTTCTAATAAATCTGTTGTATAATTCACTAGTTGTCGCCCGCGACTCCCTCCGTGCGGAATTAAAAGAACTGAATAAGTAGCCTATGTGTTCTTTCTGTTCCACATCTAGGCCAAATTTTAGCGAGATCCATGCAGCTATTTTGGAAATGCATACATTGAAATAAATATCCATCCATCCAAACATTCGCATTTATAATATTAGTAATATTATTTATTTACTTTAAACTATTCAATGAATTGAATAGTTTAATGCAATTATTCCGTTGCAAATGTTTGTTAGGATTATTTAATTTACGTATTATAATATTAATATTGACAAATATGTTTCGTTTATATATATTTATGATTTTAATAATATTTTCCAATTGTAAAATACAAATTTCAATAAAATGTGCTTCAAATAAAAATGACATAAAAGTGACATACAATGGTGATGATAAAAAAATAATAACAAATACGGAGGTAAATTTATTTAATATAACAAATTATAATCTTAATAAAGGTGTTAGAATTGAACTCGGTAAAGAACCGGATGATATTTTCATAAACGATCCAACAAAATATGGAAATTTATACGAAAAATATAATTGGACGCCTGTGAAAAGAAAATTGCAAGTTAAAAATATAAAAATCATTGAAATTATCACAGATAATATAATTATAAAGAATCAAGAATGTATAAATAATACAACACGAAATATTAAAAAAAACATATCTATTTACGAAATAATAGAAGATACAGTTAGATCTTTTTGGTATAAAAATGGATTACCAGAAGAATCTATTTTGTATAACATGAGTTATAATTTTCACGGACAAATAAAATCATTTGAAAATCAATGGAGAAAAAACAATTTTCACAGTGTGTCACTACCATTTGGGATAAAAAAGGATGGTTATATAAATATCAAACCAGGAGGTAAAGCAACTATTAGACTCAAAGGGAAGAAAATGATTATTCTTATAGAAGTTCTTTACTTGGCTAATTTAATTGGAAACGTTGTTGTAAATTATGCACATCTGTATGGAAAATATCATTTTTGGGCACCAACTGTTAATGATATAATGAAAGCTAATAATATAACGAATAGAATATTAACAACAGAGTTACTTGAAATACGTTGTTACTCAGATCCTATTATTGAAATATTTGATAGTATTACGTTTGATAAAATAAATATAGTAAGGCTTCCTTCGCCTTTCCGTGTACATAAGTTTAAAAAACTTAAATTAAAATTGTAAAGAATTTGAAGTGTTTTTTTCTATTTGAGTACGCAAATTAATATAAAAGAGATATACTTATTATCATCATAGACAAACTATAAAGTTTATGTTAAAACTAGTAAATTCCAAAATATTTGTGTGTTCTTAAAGATGTTCTATGTCTATGCCATAAAGCGAGATCCATGCAGCAGTTCTGGAGATAACTTTTAACAAACATCCATCCAAACATTATCTTTTAATATTACTAAGATTTTTACACAAAAAAGAAATGGTCGGCTGTATGTAATTTAACAATTCTTTGTTTACTTAATTACGGCTTTGGATCGTCATCATCATCAGCTCAGTATACGTCCCCACCGAGAGGCTCGGAGCCTACCCTAAGTTAAGGGTGATTAGGTCATAGTCAACCACGCTGGTCAAATGCGGGTTGGTTGACTTATATCTTTGAATTTCTTCTCAGATATGTTCAGGTTGCATCACGATGTTTTCCTTCACTGTAAGAACGTGGGATAAATGTTCATATGTAAATCGGAAACCAAAAAACACATTGGTACATGGCGGGATTCGAACCCAGGACCTGCAGATTGTAAGTCAAGTGCTTGACCCCTGAACCACCGACGGTCTACAAGGTAAAGGCTTTGGATAGAAATGAAAAATAGTTTATGATATAAGGACGATGTATGACAGTGACCTACAAATCGTAGATGTCACAACTAAATGAAGGTGTTATCAACAATAGAAAAGCTCTAAACAATGCAACGCGTAGATCACACATACTCGATCTTATTGCTATAGTTATAGGATTCAATTTACAATTTATTTTTATTATGAACATGCAATCTATAAGCTATTGTTACAGTTGAATTACTTAGGTATAAATACAGCTATCATGTAAGCAAGAAAGTATTCGGTACAAGTAATTCCTATCAGACAGTTCAGCTTTGAAACTATGAGGGTAGGTAAAAGTTTTTTGTAAGATAGTTTTCAAGATTCACGATTATGAGAGAGAAAGTATTATTAATTCAACTTAAAATTATCTTTATTTCAGATGTTTGTATTTCTATGTTTGCTTTCCTTGGCGCTGGCGGAACCACCTGTTCGGTTAGTGATTCTGTAGCTGCTTAAGAATTACGAAAGCCTTCAATCACTGACAAATTTCAAAATACACTTGTTTTCATTTTCAGAGATAGTTATCTGGACGCAGCAGAATCACTCCAAGATCATGGACCACATCAGCAATATATACCAGATCTGACTGCCCCGTCTGCACGACACCAAACCAAACCTCAACGTGTACCAACTTCAAGACTGTCCCAACATGGTTCAAATTTTCGGGACAATTTGTCCCAATTATACGGAGCACCAAAGAATTCCCGACTTTCACAAGAATACGGAGCTCCAGAATTCCGGGACAGTTTATCCCAAGTTTATGGACCACCAAGTAATTCCCGACTTTCTCAAGAATATGGAGCTCCAGATTTTCGTGATAATTTATCACAACATTACGGAACACCAAACCAAGAGTCCTTCAGGTCTTTATCTCAGGAATATGGTGTACCAGCCACCTCACAGTATGATGTCACCAGTTTTCCGTCTGTTCCAAAAAGCAGCGTAACACATTACGGTTCACCAACTACCAGAAACCTTCCATCTAGTTCTTATCTTCCTTCTCAACGTTCACTATCAACGGAATACGGATTACCAGATGACTTATCTCGTAGAAGTTCTACTAGAAACTCATCACCGGTCCAAAAATACGGTGTACCTAAATTCCAAAGCAGAAAATCACAATTTTCTGATGCTTACAGTTCCTCCGATCCTGTAGCATCAGCCAGATCAAGTGTCCATCAATCAAAAGTACATTCAGAATTTGGAACTCGTTCTTTGCCAACTCAATATGGCGCTCCTGAAGCTAGGAATCTTGAACCTTTAGAGAAATTTGGTGTCCCTAAAGCAAGAGGTATCTCACAAGAATATGGACAGCCCGCTAGATCTATTGGTACAAAAACTAAAGCACATGTTTCATCATATTCAACAATTAAGTAAGTCTGTTCATAGTTTATCAACGATAGCCCATAAAAGTGCCCATTGAGGGGCGCAAAACCTTTAGAGGTAGACATATTCAAGTCACAAATCTTAAGAACAAAAGAAATTTCCTAATTTCTGGTCAAGATTTAATGCTTAAGTGAAGAACATCTGTAACAAAGTATTATAATTAAGTGTTAAGTTTTCAATAAGTAAGTTTTTTTTGTAATTTCCTAGTTCACCAACCCAGCAATATGGTGTACCAGAATCTCGGAACTCTATGCCATCAAATCAGTATGGTGTTCCAATTGATGGAGTTTCAGATCAGGGCTATCAGTACGCCAGGAATGCCTTAGATCTATTGAACCAGGTACTATTTAGCTTCATGAAATAATAATGTTACTAATATTATAAATGCGAAAAAATAGATGGATGTTTGTTTGAAGTTATCTCCAGAACGGCTGTATAGATCTCGCTGAAATTTGGCATACATATAGAACATAGTCTGGAAGAACACATAAGCTACTAATTAAGTTTTTTTTTAAATCCGCACGAACGGTATCGCGGGCGACAGCTATTTAATAAGCCCAATTCCTGACAAAATTATTTATTACCACATAAACATCAGTACAAAATTATTCTAACAACAAAACAATGCTTTAGCAGTAATAAACTTTTTTAATATCACAGGAACCAGCAAACTATGAATTTGCTTACAAAGTAGACGATTACGAAAGCGGTAGTGACTTTGGTCATGTAGAGACCAGACAAGAAGACAAAGCTGAAGGGTCTTACTTTGTTGTGTTGCCAGATGGAACAAAACAGGTAAAAATAATACTTTTATCTTCTAATAACCCTCCCTTTGGTGACTAGGAAAGTCTGTTCTTGTCATTAATCTATATTTTGTATATTTAAAGCTAATGCAAGCCATGAAAATAATTTTAGACGAGTTTAAAACGGCCCTCAGAGTAGTTTTAAGGACGTCGTGAGAGCGTCGATGGCTCAGGAGTCAAGCACTTGACTTGCAATCTGCAGGTCCTGGGTTCGAATCCCGCCATGTACCAATGTGTTATTCCGATTTACACATATGCATTTATCCGACGTTCTTACGGTGAAGGAAAACATCGTGATGCTGCACATATCTGAGAAGAAATTCATATAGATATTTCTTTTAGGTTGTAGAATACGAGGCAGACGAGGAGGGATTCAAGCCGCGTATCTCAGTGCAACCAGCTGATGTCGACAGTCGTAACACAGGGCCGTACTAGTATATCCATGTTATTCATCATCAGCTCACTAGACGTCCCCACCGAGGGGCTCGGAGCCTACCCTAAGTTAGGAGTGAATGATATCTATGTATCCAGTTTAATTTGAATAAAAAAAAAAACTTAATCAAAAATTCTGTTAATTTTTACCTTTACTTATAATGTAATAAATATCAAATAAAAATATTGTTACATGACAATTTTTTAAATATGTTATGATTTTCTTTTTCATACAAAATTTAATAAAGATTGTTAAAGTAAGAGAAAAAATCATTTTTTAAATCGTGAATGAAAACAAAAAAATAAGTAAAAACATCGTATTGTTAAAAAATTTCCTGAATATTTGTGAATTATTTATTTACTTAAATCAGAAAACAAGAACAAAAAATACAAAAAAAAAACATTCTTTATTAAATTCAATCAAGATTCTTAAGTGAAACATATTTCTGTCTCGTAACATTCAATCCAATTATGTTACAAACTTGTTTCAACCTTTGGGTTTTCATTGCCGATACACTTGTACAAATACATAATTCCTATTCCCCGCAGAATAAATAAGTTAGTCCAGACAAAATAGACCAAACAATAATAGTAACTTAACAATTATTCACATACAAATTGAAAATTGTTGAACACTATGGAATATATGAAATATCCATATCGATCCGTTATTTGGCAAACAAACTATCATCATCATCAGCTCACTATACGTCCCCACTGGGGGGCTCGGAGCCTACCCTTATTTAGTGACTAGGTCATAGTTAACCACGCTGACCAGGTACGGGTTGGTTGACACCTGTATAAGGTGTCTAAAGTGGGGAGTTTCCGTTGGACCGACTGATAGGCCGAGCGGTCCAACGGTCAAACACCAACAAAAGTATAAATTAAACGAACTAGTATAGACGATAATGTGTGTAGACTTACTTTAAAAAGAAAAGATATTATTACTATATAAAAAAATAGTATTGAAAAACGTACGTAAGCGAAAATGCAATTTTGCTTGCGATTCGAAATGTACGTACCTTGATACATAACAGTATGTGCTGCAACAGAACATAACATTATGTACTTTATAGAAGAAATTCGTATCATCACCGTGACTAAAACTGCATCACTACAGTCGCCGTTTGCCGCTATCAATATATATTTAAACTAGCTGTCGCCAACGACTCTGTCCGCGTGTTTGTCAAAAAAAAATTTGAGGTAGACTACCCTTAACATTTAGGGGGATGAAAAATAGATGTTGGCCGATTCTCAGACCTACTCAATATGCTCACAAAATTTCATGAGAATCGGTCAAGCCGTTTCGGAGGAGTATGGGAACGAAAATTGTGACACGAGAATTTTATACACATGATAATCATAGGCAAAATCCCTTAATAAAAACATACTATATCTCCAATTCGTCAAATAGAGGGACATCAATATATTTTGTACAGGTGCGTCGTCAATAAAAATCTGTAAACCCACAGCAAGAAATGAGTTGAAATGGTCGCTAATTAGCTTCATTCTATTCATCTTACTAATATTATAAATGCGAATGTTTAGATGGATGGATGTTTGTTTGAACGTATCTCAAGAAAGATTGAACGGGTCGCGATGAAATTTTGCATACACATATGTTTTTCTGTAATTCTGCTCGGACGGTTTCCCGGGCGCCAGCTAGTATGTCTATATTTCTGCAATTAATAAAATTGGAATGTACGTAACATCGAACAAAATGTAATTTTTAAAATTTTTGACTGTCCGCATATCCGAAATGGGTGGCTATTGACGAGAATTAACTAATCGATAGCTTATGTATACGGTAGTAACTAAGCCTTTTGTATTTCATTCCACGATGAAGTCGAAGACAACAACTAGTTCATTCCTTAAACCAATAAAAGCGACATTATTAAGGAACATTTTATTATTCAAGGAAATAATGTGAATCGAATCTCATACTTTAAAATTATTCCAGTCATTTAGATATAGGCGGTCACAATGATACCAATATTGTCTGTTCAAATATAATATAATTTACACGTACCTACTAAAAAGGTTAACTTTCTGTCAGTAACATTAACTTTAACTAGATGTCGCCCGCGTGGGTATATAAAAAACTTAATATGTAGATAAGTTAAATAAAAAGCAGCTCTTCAAGAAATATCCTATGTCCGTCACCTGGCTGTAAGCTACCTCCTCACCAATTTTCAGGCATATCGGTAAAGCCGTTCTTGACTTATAAATAGTGTAACTAACACGACTTTCTTTAACACCTTCATCTATATCCACTATATGAACAAACCTTCTTTTTCCCGCGGCTCCCTCAGCCCGGAATTAAACAAACTCAGTAGCCTATGTATGTCTTCTTCCTGACTATGTTCTACATCTGTATCAAATTTCATCGAGATCCTTTGAAGATACCTTGAAACAAACGTCCATCAAATCATCCAAATTCCTGCCTATATTTAAAATTTTGTTCCCTAACGTATCTTTAATTTTTTAACTTTATTTCTTAGAAAGCTTTGCTAAACATTCTCTAAATGTTATTAGTATGAACAATCGAAACATTTAGACCACAAAATAGTATTAAATGATCTACATTAATGAGTGATCCAAATACGGCCACATGTCGTCATTTGCACCTTGAAGACTAACAATAGGGTTATTTCTTATACACGATTACTATTGTCATTCTAAAATCATCCTTAACATATCGCAATAGAGTTTAGCTGTTAGTTATAGTTTAGTTATCAATGCTTTCATCCTGTCAAATGCAATCAGTATAAATAGAGCTTTAAAGTTTTGGGAATATCATTCGTAGGCTTCATCTCGAACTGGTATCAACTAAATAGCAGGGTAGGTGACTAACCCACTAGAAATGTTCAGTTGCCTGTACATTGCCTTGGAGATTCCTGGGGATATTTCTAGGGTCGTCTAGAATAATAATTTTTCTTATTATAATATTCAAATGAATTTTCTTATTATTTACAGATGATAATTGTACTATTATGTTTGATTTCGTGGGTGTCTGCCGAACCTCCAATTGGGTAAGGAACTTGATTTTATCAATATATAAATTAATAATTAATTTATTATCAAAAAACTGTCGCCCGCGACTCCGTCTGCGCAGTTTAAAAAAAAATAGTAGCCTATGTGTTCTTCCAGACTATGTTCTACATGTATGCCAAATTTCAGCAAGATCCATGCAGCCGTTCTGGAGATATCTTCAAACAAACATCCATCCATCTAAACATTTGCATTTATAATATTAGTAAAATAGAAATGAAACGTAGAGAGCGGCTGCTCTGACAATATTACTTGGGCACCGATTTGCCATCTTTTTATAGGAATTAGGAAGAACACGAATTAAATGTCAATTCACTATCACCTAATTGAACTTATATATTTTTATTTCCAGTGACGGCTACCCTGGACATCGACAATATCTTCCTCCAGATTTCTCTGAAGCACGATCAATTAATGAGGCAAACGAAATATCCCAAAATTACGGATCACCCAGCGTCCGTGGTATATCTCAACAGTACGGTACACCTTTCACCAGATCTTCATCATTGTACGGAACACCAAATACTAGAAACATTCCTAAAGAATATAGCACAGCAGGATTTTCCCAAGATAACTTAAGATCTGGAGTATCTCAAACTTATGGTGAACCTAGAAACTCTCTTTCAGCTTACAATGCCCCGCAAAGATCTTACAGCATTCCAGAGTCTAATCGTCATCCAGTTCAGAAATACGGTCTTCCAAGATTTGGTACCCAATCATCAATCAACCATAGAAGTTCTTACCAAAACCCTATGGTTTCGTTAAGGAATGAAGTTCCACAAACTTATGGTGCACCTAGATTATCAACTGAATACGGTGCCCCAGGAATAGCTGCTAGAGATTCTTATTCTGAAGGTCTATCTCGTTCTGTGTCGACTGTGTACGGAGCCCCGAATGCAAGAACTCCTATGGGAGAATATGGGACACCTGAAGTGAGGAGTACTGATAAAACTAATGCACTAGCTTCGTCTTATTCAGGAAGGTTTGTTTGTCCTCTACTCAAAGGTTTAAAGTCGCTTTGAATCTTTGTGCTACATACAACAGTTGGCCTCGCCCGGTGCAATACCACGACCACACAGAAGACAGGCGTCAAGTGGAAGCAATTCCAATTACAGTATGATGAGTGCGTCCCGGAGGCCTAATTTTAGTCTCCTTTCCCTTCTCATCCTTTTTCTTATAAGGAAAGGATGGGGAATGGAAGTGGACTTTCCGGATGAGAGGATGCTTAGGAAGGGAAGATATTTTCTTTCTGTGCATCCTCTCCTCCGTCGATTAAAGGTAGGCAACGCATATGCAATTTCGTATGTCTATGAGCAACGGTCACTTCACTATTACAGCGACTGCAGCTCGCTCGTTTGCCAGCTAATGATATAAAAAAAATTCAAAATACGATGTAAAAATCATTCTCTTTTTATGTAGATCTTCGCAAGATGGCTACGAAGCTTCACTCAGTGATACATCTGGTGGATACAGTTACTCCAGAAGCGCTCTTGAGGAACTGCTCAACCAGGTACCTATTTAGATTTTTCAGACATTCCTAGATTTGGAAACTCTAATTGTATAATATAACATGGAGGCATATTTAAACTAAATTAAACATGTTCTTATGGCGAAGGAAAACATCGTAATACTGCACATATCTGAGAAGAAATTCATAGATATGTGTTAAGTCAACCCGCACTGGATCTATGTGCTTGACTAAGGCCCAGTCACTTATCTTAGACTAGCGGACCCGACAGACGTTGTCTGACAATTTTACACATGCGATGGTAGCGCCGTCTGTCGGATCCAATGTAAAACATTCCAAAATCAACAACTACTAATAAATTAAAAATTAATTAAAAAAACATTGTCCAGCGGACAAAATTGTGAATCTAAACCATTCCCAGATCCCCTTGAACACACACAAAAAATTTCATTAAAATCGGTCCAGTTGTTTGAGAGAAGCTCAGTGACATACACACTCACAGAAGAATTATATATATAAAGATAGGCTCTGAGACCCACAGTGGGGATGTATGGTGACCTGATGATGATGAAATATCTCAAGAAATGTAATGTTTATGTATCAGGAACCCGCAAACTACGAATTTGGATACAAAGTAAGCGACTACAGCAGCGGCAGTGACTTCGGTCATGTGGAGACGCGACAGGCGGAGAGAGCAGAGGGATCTTACTTCGTGGTGCTACCTGATGGTACCAAGCAGGTGAGACATTTGACAGGACCGTATTAACCCGCTGGGAGCCGGAATTTATGGGGCGCCAGTCTCATTGTCGCCCACGAGCGCCCAACACAGTAAATACAGCCCTGGAAGAATTTTAATTACATAAATATATAGCCCTCGGTATAGATCAATGTTTTTCGATTACAATTTCAATCTTCAAAGAATCAAATGAATTAAAAAGGTTGAATTATGAATATTTTAAAGCAAATTTCGAAATTGTTTACAATTAAACAATGAACAGTAATGGTAGAATGAGTTAATTTTTCTATACCAGGTGGTGGAATACGAGGCAGATGAGCGTGGCTTCAAACCTCGTATCTCAGTGGAAGCGGCAGAAACTGGACCTTACTGACATTATGTAGCTTCGCAAACTCCTCAATATAACGACCGTGGCTTGTGTGTTTAATTTATTGTGATGCAATTAATATAAAATGTTAAAAAAAAAAACAATCGTAATGTGTTTGTAAATAAATGAAGAATTATTATTAAAACTTTGTTTTATAACCTCTTTGCTAAGTAATTGGTTAGGAATATAGGAACTAAGGAGTTTGAAAAAGTGAACAATACATCAATAACTAAAAGAGCCATCTATATTTGTGAAACTGAACTGCTAAAAGAAAATTCTTTCAATAAATCAGTGAATAAAAACGCCACTAGATGGCGATAACATGAACATGTTTCGCTAATCACTTCACTCCATTCAACTTAATGCAATTCAACTAACTTCACTTCTGTTCAGTACAGTTCGTTTGGTCTTGTAGGTCGGTGGATTTTGTTTTCGTTTATGTTTATGTTTTATTTTTTGCAATAAAACTAACCGACTTTTTATTTTATTTTGTGGAACTTATTAACTGTAATTCGAATTTGTGTTGTGGCATATCTGTGATGTTTTTGAAAGTTGCTAAATTGCGCCTATAACTTAGTAAAGATTTTTTTGTGATTGTTTTCATTTTGTGAAGTTCTAATTACATGTAAATTTGAATAAACGAACAAGTTTTGTGTCAGAAAATCGTTCTGGTAAGTTAGAAAAGTTTTATTATGTTTTTAGGAATATAAAATTCGTAAAGGACACGATTCAAACTTTACGGGCGGTCAAGCAACAAACTTGTTGTCTCCTTTTTTGACATCCATTGCAAAATTTTTTGCTTTATCCCCAGCCAAGTTGACCTCGATGTTAAAAAAACTGCATATGGTGCAAGAAAATAAGAACTAGTTTTGTTTATTTTTTTTTATCAAATACGTTATTTTTAAAAATGAAGAAATACGTCTTTTTATTTTGAATAACTCACAGGAGTTTCCAAAAAGTATCGTCACTTTTTGTTTTATCTGTTTCTTCATGTGTTAAATGTTATAATTATTCCTTATGAATTTGAATTGTTAATTGTCTCAATTGAATGGTTACTTGATGAATAATTCAGGATTGTTATAGATATAGTTTCACTATTAGTCTAAAAAAATATTATAACTTAGTAACCAATTGTTTGGTAGTTAAATATATTTTTACGCCCAACTAGCTGTCGCCCGCGACTCTGGGCGGTATAAAAAAACTTAAGTAGTAGCATGTGTGTTTTTCCTGACTGTGTTATACATCCAAATATCATCAAGATCTGTTTAGCCATTCTAGAGATACCTTCAAACATCTAAACTTTCACATTTACAATTTTAGTAAGAAGTAAGATATTATCATGACTCATGTAACATAATTGTTTAAGCAGACTCCTTAGTTTAATTTCTTATATTAATCTATACTAAGTATATCCTTAGTGATCGATTAACTACTCTGTAATTTAAGAGATTTCAAAAATCAATGGATTACATAATGCTACCTACACAGAGTTGGCTCTTAACTTTATCCAAAGTAAAGGAATTTGACTAATGTGTGGGCAAGTATTTCTTAATACCTAAAAGTCTTTAAATGATAGAATGTTGTCATAAAATATAGCTTATATGTTAAAAATATATGTATGTATATTTTAGTAGTATTTGGAAGTTCTTCAATATGTGTTAATTTTTCAACCACATTGCTAAATTAGCACATTATCTTACTAATATTATAAATGTGAATGTTTAGATGGATGGATGTTTGTTTGAAGGTATCTCCGGAACGGCTTAACGGATCTTGATGATATTTGGCATACCTATTCATAGCCTGGAAGAACACATAGGTTACTTATTAAGTTTTTTTCTTAATTCCGCACAGAGAGTCACATGCAACAGCTATAGAATAAAGTCTGGAAGAACATGTTAGTAATTTTTTTTTTAGTTTCTTAATCTATTTAATCTAGACTTAAAGTATGGATTGTTTGTGTGAAAGTAATTCACTTATGTTGCTTATAGAGATGTATTTTATATTTTTAAATTAGCAATTCTTGTATATGTATAATTGGAATCTTGGAATCGGCTCCAACGATTTTCATAAAATTTAGTATATAGGGGGTTTTGGGGGCGATAAATCGATCTAGCTAGGAATCATTTTTAGAAAATGTCATTTTATTCGTGTTTTATCGATAATTAACTTAAACATAAAGTTAACTTTTTCTATCGGTAAGATAGAAAAATATTATTCATATTTCATCATTTTATTTAATTGAAATATAATTTCCAACTCAATTAAAAAAAAAAATACCAAGCAAAGCTTCATCATCCAGCTTAAGTCATCCAGATTTTGAAACAGTAATGTGCTGACCTTTTTAGTTTTGAAATATTATTCTTTAGGATTTTATCAATAAAATTTTAATATTTTGGTCGTATATGCTAAGTCATTGACTGGTACATAATGTGTCAAATGGAACACTTCCCACACTGCATAGCTGTAAGCTGAGGCAATTGGCTAAAGCTATTGACACCATATTTGTTGTTAAATGTGGGACAATGTTGTTATATGACGGAGCTATAATTTAAATCAATTGGTTTGCAAATATAGTAGAAATTATTTACTACTAACTGTCGTAAAAAAGACTTAATTTAGCCTATGTGTTCTTCCAGACTGTGTTCTACATATATGTCAAATTTCAGCGAGATCCATGCAGCTGTTTTGAAAATACTTTCTAACAAACATCTATTCATCCAAACAATGCCATTTGTAATATTATATTTACTATAAGAGTGTTTAGAAGGACATTAATTGTGATAAAAACCCATAGATTCTTAGATACAAGACAGTATTGGTTTTTGTTGAAGTTAAGTCCGGCAATGTATCTGTAGTTTCTATGGTGTTATATCCTTTGACATTTTGATCACCTCAGTGTTCTCAACACTCATTTACCCCCTTATCTTATAAAAAAAAATTGAAAAATGAATAAATCTTTATTGTTATTCACAAAAAAATCAAAATTCAATGTTGCCTTGGCTCCTTAACTAGGAAGACCTGTACTTAAGGAGCAAAGGACTTCCCTTACATGTAAATTTAATATTTATTTGTGTAGAAAAACAACTAATTTATGAACTAACAATTATAGTGAGTGTGTGTGTACATGTGTGTGTGTGTTTTTGTGTATGTGTATAATATAAATATTTATATGTATATAATTATAAAAAACAACTATCAAAGTATGGTACTATAATTTAATTTATAATCTGATAAAGTGACATTTTAATTTATTTTTTTCTCATAAGGAAACTTATCCTGAATTTGTTCAAAATCATGGTTGCAATAATAAAGTCTCGTATGGCCAGTAAACGGCCAACACGTGTGTATCTGGGACATCAAGTGTCAGTGCAGGCGAGTACAATTTCTTGTAATTATAACGCATTGAGATTGGGATGATGAGGGGGAGACGTGAGGGGATACGGTTCCGAGAAGTCCATACAAAGAAAGGGAATCTTCTATATCTTACTAAAATTATAAATGCGAATGTTTAGATGGATGGATCTCGATGAAATTTATCATAGATGTAAGACATAGTCTGGAAGAACACATAGGCTACTAATAAAGTTCTTTTTTAATTTTTTTGTTAAAATATTAGCAGATCTTTTTGTAAATTTACTAATATTTCTTTTACCATTCCAACTAAGCTGTAGGCGTGTGCTAGGATATGGTTTACGACATTAGTCGAATGGCGGGATTCGAACCCCCGACCTCGTGATCGGAACTCCGTACCCTTAACCATTAAGCTATTGCCAACGGAGTTGCAAGCGATAGCTAGTTTTGTTATAAATAACAGTTGTCTGCGACTTTGTCAGAATAAAAATGAATACCCCAAGTTACTACCGCATTCAGCTACCTTCCAATCCAGCTGTTTCGGAGATTACCCGGACGAAATCTTTTTAAAATTTGCTTTTCAATGTCAGCAACGCAAATACATTTTGTTTACGAAATATTATTTTCTTATATTTCATAGATGTGTGAGTGTATGGATTAAAACTCGATAATTTTAAAACCATTTGTTCAGGCAAAATCTATTAAATTTTGGAATTTCAAACTCTACGAGCGACAACTCCCCTAAAAGGCACTCAGTCGACCAATAAATACTAATAGAATCACTTAAAATAAATAGACAGCACTAAAAGTATTGGTCACGGCAAATCAAGTGACCTATGAAGTTAACTAGTGTATATTGATTCGCGTCGCTTCTATTTCCTTGTACTCTCGTTATTTAAGACAAAGCCGAAGAATTAAATTTCCTACCCATAATTTTATCACTACAAACGTTCTTGGCGAGAGTTAACAGGGATACGAGTAATTCTTTGATGCCTATGCCCTTTTTAATCCTTAATTCGACGAAATTTTTTGTTGTAAAAAAACTGTTTTTTTTAGTAAAGTCATACTTAAGTAATTTTCTCTGAACTAGTTCAGTAGATTTTTTTTAATTAGTTGTTCGTCATACTGGACACCATCGAATTAAGGGTTAAGCGCCCTGCGTGGCTAGACACGGTACTTTCGCACCGCAGCGATTCAGTCAGGTGATTGTCGCGGTAATTTTCATACATTTTTGAAATTCTTTATGGAACCACTTCGGATCAAATACACTTTGTCTAGCTTCATTGAACTTGTGCAAATGTTTCGGCAGAGAAAATGTACCATCGTTATTATATGTATCATGTATATAAACTATCGCCCGCGATTCAGTCCGCGTGGAATTAAAAAAATAGTAGCCTATGTGTTCCAGACTATGTTCTACATCTATGCTAAATTTCAGCGAGATCCATGCAGCCATTCTGGAGATATCTTCCAACAAACATGTATTCAAACATTCGCATTTATAATATTAGTAAGATTTCTTTTACTTACATTATCTATGACATCATACAGCACGCATTCCGATGAAACAACGTTCATTGAACAAATTAGTTCAATTTAGAAGTTACAAATATGACCTCTATTTTATTAGCAATAAGTATCAAAATGTCTGCTAAGTATATTACGTAGATGGATAAGTGGTTTGGGTTTTATGTTGTAAGCTATTTAGTAATATAAATAAACTAAGCAACTAGTCCGCGGAATTAAAACTTAATAAGTAGCCTATGTGTACTTCCAGACTATGTTCTATATATATGACAAATTTCATCAAAATCCGTTGCGCTGTTCCACAGATAATTTCTAACAACCATCCCTTCATCTAAGCTGTTGCATCTTACTTGTTAGTAATGTTATAAATGCGAATGTTTAGATGGATGGATGTTTGTTAGAAGGTATCTCCGGAACGGCTTAATGGATCTTGATGAAACTTGCTTCAGTTGTAGAACATAGTCTAGAAGAAAACATAAGCTACTATTTTTTTTTTAATTTCCCGCGGACGGAGTCGAGCGACAGCTAGAGGATCCATATTTTTCTTTCTAGTTGATAAATCGATTTTAATTTAAGAATATCTAAAACCTATTAAGAAGAAGGAATAATACGAAGTCGTTTAGGCTACAGGATGTCACAATATTTGAATGCAAACGTGCGTTTAAAAAGTTACATTCGTTTTTAAAAGACAAAAAAATTGCCAATGTTTTTTGATATTTCGAGGTAACTATATTAGTTTTTATCGCCCATAAAATCCCATGACAACCTTCAAGTGCTGACCGCAAGGTTCCCTACAGTCTTAAGGGCAATGTACTTTCTACAACAAATAGTAATATCGATTGCTTAAAGCTGGCTGCAGACGATCCGGCGCCGAGACATTTGGCCGTCGCTTTCTCTTTACGATGCATGTCCTAAGGTTTGCTAAGGAGTAAACAACTAACCATTTTATACTTTATAGCTGACACTCGTTACTCCGTCCGCACGAAATTAAAAAAAAATAGTAGTCTGTGTTTTTCCAAACTATGTTCTATGTCTATGTCAAATTTCAGCCAAATCCATTAAACCTTTTTGGAGATCAACAAACATCCATCCATCTAAACATTCGCATTTATAATATTAGTAAGATAGTAAGATATGTTTACTAAAAATGTAGTGCATTATTTCAAATTAATTAAAAAGAACTAGCTATTTCCCGCGACATCGTCCGCTTCGAGTTTCAAAGTTTAAAAAGAAACTTTCCCTCCGCTTTTGTTCATCTTTATGTTGGTCTATGAAATACATACATATTTTTAGACATTATTAGTTGGAATCCTTTGACGCGAATGGCGCGCTTTCATTACAAAGTCAAGTGTCAGAATGATTAGTGAGGGGACATAAACGTCGACATTTTAGTAAGGCTAGTCTTGTGCCAGTACACCGGCACAGTCTCAGATTTTCTTCCTAACAATATATAGTAAATAATGGCAAAGAATATACGAAAGAATCTGATTATTTGTTTGCATTGAATAGGCTCCGAAACTATTGAACCGATTTGAAAAATTCTTTTACTGTTGGGAAACTATACTATCCTTGGATAGACTGTTTATAATTGTTTTTGCGGACGAAGTAATTGGTAACTGCTAGTATACTAACCGGGAAGACTTTCTTACGATTCATCGAACGAATATCAGTGTCGTCTAACTGTACTTTATATGAGGGCAATAACATGTCCTAAATCACTTACAAGACTCGCTTGTGATAGTCATGACCGATATTCAAAGTATAGTGCTATCCAAACTTTATAATATCTTGGAATTTTATACGAAACCTATATAACAATTTTTGGTAGGATAGGGAATAATTGCCTTGCGTTTACTCTAAATAAAGCTTCTATCTTTTACCTTAGGCTCATGAAACTAAAATCTCCGTTAAAAGCATATTGTTATCACTGTTTTGTCAAAGATAAGCCTCAGAAACCAACGGTTAATCTTACTTATTATTAATATTATAAATGAGAATCTTTGCATGGATGGATAGATGTTTGTTTGAAGGTATTATATCTCCATAACGACTGCACGGATTTTGATGAAATTTTACATAGACGTAGAATATACTCTGGAAGAATGCATAGGCTACTAATTAAGTTTTATTTTTAATTGCATACGGACGGAGTCGCGGGCGACAGCTAGTCTTAAAACAAATCTTATAATAATTTATGAATATTTTTAAATACATTTATGAGGCAATCAGTCAAAGCGCTGTCCATGAATTTAACTTTCGTAAACAAATCAAAATGCTTATGTGATACTATTTAATATAAAATGAGCTTTATTTCTGAAGGATTAAGGTTGAATTTTGATTGACTTATTATAATATTGGATAGATAATAAATACTGGGTATTTAAACGTGTGTAGATAACGTAATCGTTAAGACAAAAAAACTTGTTTTAAATTAATATATCGTAGGTTATTAATGAGTTTGTATTGATGTATGTCTTGGCGAAGTTTAGCGTAGGGGGCGCGCCAATTCCCCCGCTGGTTTGAGTCATTACGATTTGTTCATCAAATAAGTAATAAAAATTAGAACGTTTTATTTTTTTATTACATTTTTTATTTTCTTAATGATCTTGCTAATATTATAAATGCAAATGTTTGGATGGTTGTTACTTTGTTGTTCATCATCATCATCAGCTCATACGTCCCCACCGAGGGGCTCGGAGCCTACCCTAAGTTAAGGGTGATTAAGCCATAGTCAACCACGCTGGCCAAGTGCGGGTTGGTTGACTACTTTGTTGTTATCTTGCTGAAATTTGACATAGATTTAAAACATGGTCTTAAAGAACACATAGGTTTTTTTAATTTCGCAAGTACGAATTAGCTGGCAAGAGTTTCATTTATAATAAAACTACTTCAAAAACATACTTTTTAAAACATATCTACGTTTGCTGGTATAGTTCTTTTCAAATATCTTGGCGGCTGAAGGTCCCGCCCTATGTGACAATTACTATATTTTTTAAAAGTGTGTGTTTGGTATGTAGCAGTAAAAATTACGTCCTTGTTATGTACATTTAATTGGCTTTGGTCGTAAAGCACAGACATGTTTTTTTTCTTTTAACGTTGTACGAAATGACGCAAGCAGCCAGTGATTTAACATTTTCTAATTAAAATTACAATATGGCGGAATTTAAACGTCAATTAGTGTTCTGTAAAACGTATTTTATGATAATTAAATGCGATTAGTAATATTATTATTAAAAAAAAATTACAATCTCCAGCGTCGATGGCTCAGGGGTTAAGCACTTGACTTGCAATGCGCAAGTCCTGGGTTCCAATCCCACCATATGCCAATGTCTTTTTCGATTTCCGATTTACATATGTACATTTATTCGACGTTCTTACGGTGAAGGAAAACATCGCATACCTACACATATCTGGGAAGAAATTCAAATATATGTGTGAAGTCAACCAACCCGCACTTGGCCAGCGTGGTTGACTATGGCCTAATCACCCTTAACTTAGGGTAGGCTCCGAGCCCCACAGTGGGGACGTATAGTGAGCTGATGATGATGAACATCTCTAATTATATTTTTATTGTATTGTTTGGTTTTTCAAGTATAAGTTTTTTGCTTTTAATATTTTTTTTTCAGTGGTATAATGTCAATGTTACCTTTGCCTTGTAGACAACTTTCTAATGTCCGATAACTTGTTTAATATTATCTGATTTAAAACAATAAATCAAAGTGGAAAGTAAAAGGGCAAGTAATATTTAATACGTTTCTCTTGACGGTAATTAATTGAACTGGGTTTACTTTTATTTGTATGACCAGTGGATAGTATATTCGACTTTTAAATTTTTCAATGTTGACAACATTAAAAAAATGACATTTCTCCGAAAAATGTTGGTAATAGTGATTTGGCCATGTTCGATCATACTATCATACTTCTTACTAATATTATAAATGCGAATATATAGATGGATGGATGTTTATTTGAAGGTATCTCCAGAATGGCTGAAAGGATCTTGATGAATTTGTCATACGTATAGAACATAGCCTGACGTAGTCGCGGGCGACAGCTCGAACATAAAAATGTTAATAAAAAATGAACAGGATGGATGATCATTAATTAATATAATGATGGACTAAAAATATTTATTTACAATTTCACGATATTATATTATTCGTCATATTATATTATAAACTAACAATTAATGAGATATAAAATGGTAAAGTCTAAAGTTTGACTTCTATGTGGTTTTTATAGCTTTTCTGTCCACTCTTTTTCCTGGAATATACGCAATAGTTTATACCAAAAGTCTTAGTTGCATCGTAGACAAACCCCGGTTCAATTTCGACGAATTAAATCTATATAAACATACGATAGTCAGACTTTAGAACAAGTTATCGATTCTCGGAATGATGATTCGAATACGATGAATCGATTCTTAGAATTGATGCTAGTCTAGTATAGATTACAGTTAGTTCGTTGTAATATCTAACATATACCAATATGTCACTGTTTTGTTACGTCGGACATTTAGTGGAAAAAGAGATTAACGATAAAAGTTCATTTTTAACATTTCTAACTCTTAATCGATTCATATTTTTTTGCTTATGTATATGAAAATCTTGCTAATATTAGAAATGAGAATGTTTGTATGTAGGTATCTACAGAACAGCTGAATGAATTTCGATGAAATACGGCATATATATAGAATATAGTGTGAAAGAACACATAGGCTACTAATTAAGTTTTTAATTCTGCGCGAACGGAGTCGCGGGCGACAGCTTGTGCAACGTAACAAAACTACTGAGTTGCTTTCATATTTCAGTTTAATTAATATTATAAACTAGCTGCCGCCCGCGACTCCGTCCGCGTGGATATATAAAAAAACTTAATTAGTGTAGCCCACCCATCCATCCATCCACATTACATCCATCTAAACATTCGCATTTATAATATTAGTCCGAAGATGTTTAAGCGGGCTCTACCACTGTTAAAACACTGTTGTTCAGTGCAAACTCACGTTTTAGAATCTTACTACGAACTAAATGACGCAATACAATGAATATTCTATGATGTTCGTCTTATTCAATTGTTTGTGTACATTATTATTGGTAGCCGTGCGTCAGTTTCTCTGTACGAGACTATAATTCACAAATTGTTTAAATTGACCATATTGATGGTAGATCGCTTTCTAATGTTTGTATTTATGGGTGGTACAAGTTACAAGAGTATGGCGTGTCGGATATAATAAAACTAAATACGGAGAAACGGTGTTGTCTATGACTATATTGAGCTCTCGTGTCTATGGTTGGTTGTGTCATAGATAATCATAAGAAACATAACAGTTTTGTCACATGTTCGAAGTAACCTCTTCGGTCCTTGGCCATTATTATTGTCTTAAACAACTTTCATTTTAGAACTTCGTCATTGGCAATTGAAAGATGGTGATATAAAATCGCATTTATACCTTGCAAGGCAAACAGACCTAACGAAAGAATGTAAAAAAAATACTTCCGAAATGTTTATAATACTAATAGCTGCCGCTCACGCCTCAGTCTGTGCGGAATTAAAAAAAAAATACTTAACTAGTAGTCTATGTGTTCTTCCAGAATATGTTCAACCAGCCAAATTACAGCGAGATTCATGCAGCCGTTCTGCAGATAACTTCTAACAAACATCCATGCATCTAAACATTCGCATTTATAATATTAGTAAAAAGTAAGATGTAATCGTTTATCACTTGTACCGCATACCTTGTTCAATATATCTCGATGAGTCCGTAATTCCGAACGACCATTGTTCCAGGCAATTATCTTGTGTTGTATAATCTGTAGCGGAAATGAAAACAACGATCAGATTGTTTTTAATTTTTATATTCAATGTTTAATCTATAGTTATACAATGCGTATTGTTTAACGAAGATATTTAAATGTATTTATAGGTCAAGTATTTTATTATAGATGTTTGTAAGAAGGTATCTCCAGAACGGCTGCATGGATCTTCCTGTAATTTTACATATTTTTTTTATATCATAAGGTGGCAAACGAGCGAGCGGCCACCTGAAATCACTGAAATAGCGATGTGTCTGTTGCCTACCTTTAATTGACGGAAGGATGTACAGAAAGAAAATATTTTCCCTTTCCATGCATCCTCTCATCCACTTCCACTTCCCATTCTTTCCTTATAAGAAGAAGGGTGGGAAGGAAAAGAGGACTAAATTAGGCCTACATAGATGTAGAACAGAGTCTGGAGGAACACATAGGCTACTAATTAAGGTTTTTTTTAATCCCACACGGGCGGAGTCAGGTGACAGCTACTTGTTACCAGAAATATCAATGCAGTCACAACTATGATTTAAAACTCTAATTTCTTTTCCAAGAAAACATCTTGAATATACACAAATGAGTAAACTAAACATGAAACATGAAAAAAACTATGTTATGTAAACAAACGGTATCGTTTAGCGTAACCGTAT
This sequence comes from Papilio xuthus, assembly GCF_000836235.2. Classification (NCBI taxonomy): domain Eukaryota; kingdom Metazoa; phylum Arthropoda; class Insecta; order Lepidoptera; family Papilionidae; genus Papilio; species Papilio xuthus. The sequence continues at coordinate 1,094,897 of NW_013532866.1, read as the reverse complement.
TACTTCCACGTTATCCCAGATCTAGATAATTCTAGACTAAACTAGATTAAGAAATCCAGTTTATTGGGATATCTAAATAACTGTAAAGTTACCTCATATAAGAATCACTGGAACTATTGGCGCCAATCTACGAAAAAGACAGTAAAAATTTATTAGGCTAATAAACCTAGTTAAAAAGTTTTTATCGATTAGTTAATTTTGTAGCGTTATAAAAGAACAGTAGCTTACAGATCAGGTCAATACGACCCCACTGAGGGGTTCGGAGCCTACTCTAAATCAGTGACCAGGCCATAGTCATCCACGCTAGCCCAGTGCAGGTTGACTTCACACATATCTTTGAATTTCTTCTCAGATATGTGCAGCATCACAATGTTTTCCTACACTGTTGTTAAGTGTAAGATGTACATATGTAAATCGATAATCGAAAAACAATTCGAACCAACGACCTGCAGATTGCAAGTCAAATGGTTAGACCCTGAGTCACCGACGCTTTACATTATTCGAATATTCGTAAAACATGTAGCTAATAGGAAAACATCGTGATGCAATTCAAAGAAGTGAAGAAATTCAAAGATACGTGTGAAGTCAACCAACCCGTACTTGGCCAGCGTGGTTGACTATGGCCTAATCACCCTTAACTCAGGGTAGGCTCCGAGCCCCTCGGTAGGGACGTATATGAATATAAAAAAGTATAGTATTATTAAAGAATTTACCTTAATAATTGTTTTAGCTTTGTATATGTTAGAATGAATGAAATGTAACAGTTGTTAATAATGTTAACTGCTGCCCACGGACTGTTGAGTCAGCTATTGTCCAAGTTATAGCGTTATAGCGGGTACAATTAGCTTCTATAACGTGATTTTTATAGGGCTGTCACTGATTTAATAACGGATAATTTGTTATTTTTTAAATGTGGAATGAAAAGATGATAGTATCTGTCGCCCGCGACTTCGTCCGCGTGCAATTAAAAATAAACTTTATTAGTAGCCTATTTGTTTTTTAAACAACGTTCTACATCTGTGTAAAATTTCTTCAAAAAAACATCCACCAATTTGCATTTATATTATTATATAATATGTATATATTAAGACCAAAGATTTAAAACTTATAAAATTGTGTCAGCTCACAAATGTCATTTATATTTTTGCATTAATAATAATAATAATAAGACATTTAATCTGTTCAAAAACATTACAACACTTATAACACAACCAAAAAGAGAAAAAAGAAAAAATCAAAAAAATTACAATGAAGCGTTGCAATGCAGAACAGATAGAGCCTTTGCTCAGCTGTATGTTTATTACCCTCGCATAACATTATGACACATATCATATATGAAATATCTAAATGGTGTTTTCTTGGTGTGACTTTACTTAGTTGTTTAACTAGAAACTTAATCAGAGAATAATTGTTACCAACCCTACAAGTAATGCTGACCTTCTATGCTCTAAAGTGGGTCATTGTGAAAGACTTCAGGATTATATCTTTAATCAGATGACGTCATCGATATCTGAAGACGCCTAAATAAGGAGACTTAAATAAGAGATGCCATCAAAGCCTATCCATATATTCAACTTTATAGGAATACTAGCTGTCGCCCGAGACTCCGTCTGCGCGGAATTAAAGCAATTGATAGGATATGTGTTCTTCCAGACTATGTTCTATATGTATGCCAAATTTCATCGAGATCCATACAGCCGTTCTGTAGATACCTTCAAACATTTATTCATCCATCCATTTAAATATTCCCATTTATAATATTAGTACGACAAAGTTTAATACAAGCTAGTATTGGCTTCATTGGTATATTACGGATTTTTAAACAGGATTTCTCCTACTTCAATAGTTATTGAGGACAGTTCACGATACATTTGATTATGATAATTCGGTTTAGTATCACCGTTATAATAAACCGTTTAAAAGAACAACGTATAGTCGAATTTTCGGTTGGTGTGAATGGTTTCTAGAAAAATATTAGGGCTGTACAAGAGGTAATTTGAAAACACAACAATGTAAATAAACGCCCCTGACACAAAATAATGTACGCCCGCACATGATTTGCATTGCACAACCTTAGATAACGCACTTTAAAGGTTTCTGTTCATGTCCACGGCTGTCAAGGCTGTTACCAGTTATGGGATTTTGATTTTCGAACGTTTTTATCGTGTGCCAGTTACATTTAGCGAAAGAGGTTTTATATGTACTCGTTGGACACGTTTTTAAATTTGGAATGGTTGAATTTAATCGTCAACTAGTTGATATTATCACTTGGTTTGTCACTTTAATTTTATTTAATATTATAAATAATTCCGCGCGGACAGAGTCGCGGGCGACAGCCAGTGAAGTACAAAAATGGAAGACTTCAAATAAAAAGTGCTGTGATTAGGCTTTAATGCATGAAATTATTATATACTTAAAGGATAAAATTAAGGAAAAACTTAAACTACTTAAGGAAAAAGATAAAAAATACTAGGAATTCAGTTTTAGTGTATCGAATATCATTGGCTTTATACTGCTCACATCGCACGCGTGGGCGCATGTCAATATTACCACTCTGAACACGATTGCGTGTGACCAAAGTTACAGACTGATGTGATTTAACTATAACTATGTTAATAAATTACTTATAATCAGGTTACTTTAATTATTAGTTAAGCCAAGTTTTCTTAAAAAATCATTTGACTACGAAACCGTTTTTAGAAGCAGCGTATTTGGTTTCATTATTCCTAGTCCTAGAATAATCAGAACTAGTTTCCTTCTAAATCACTTTTCTATGTAATCAATTTATAAATATATTTTCTACATCTTTCTTATGCTTGTTTGTATGTGAAGTGAAAGAGATGTTAATATGTTTTTTGCAACTATTTATAAGTTCAATTGTACAAAACTTTTTCTTTTTATTTTCTATTATAATAACGTTACTGAAATCTGACGTTGCGCTGTTTTGAAAAAAAAGTTAGTTTCAAAACGCTCGTCGCTTATGACTTATGGCAAACAGCGGAGTCATAATATTGCGACTCTGTATAGTAAGTAGATGTTTACTTCGTTTTACGCATTACAATTGCTTATCTAGTTAAAAGGGGTTCACATCGTGTTTATAAATAATTATTGCTGTTTGGTATTTATAGGCTTAAGGTTTACATGTATCCTACAAAGGGCAAGTAATATGTTTTTAAGGATATTGCGCGAACTTAATAACGTGACACGGTTAAAGTTAATTTAGGACGAAGTAATAATTTTTTTATAACCAATATTTTTTAAGTTATTAATATCGACCAATAGGCGACGAGAGAGCGTCGGTGGCTTAGGGGTTTCAGCACTTGACTTGCAATCTGCAAGTCCTGGGTTCGAATACCGACATGTACCAATGTGTTTTTCGATTTTCGATTGACATATGTACATTTATCCGACGTTCTTGCGGTGTAGGAAAGCATCGTGATGCAACCTGCACATATCTGAGATGTAATTCAAAGATATGTTTGAAGTCAACCAACCCGCACTTGGCCAGCATGGTTGACTCTGGCTTAGTCACCCCTAGCTTAGGGTAGACTCCGAGCCCCTCAGTGGGAAGTATAGTGAGTTGATGATGAATGGGCGATCAGTAGTTTTTTAATATATAAGTGGGAATTTTGGAATTTTATCGATAATCAAATTTTTTTAATACTTATTTCTAATATAGTGAAATCTAGTATCATGAGTACAGCCCTGGTTTAATAGGACAGGGTTGTAATCAAAAATTATTTACGTAATAGATTCAATCAAAGTCATTCACTTTTTAAACGTTTAGATTAGAGCCTATTGTATCTAGTTCAATGGGATGATTGGGCGCAAGGTCATGATAGAATACATCTGTCTGTCTGTTACTTCGGCTAATGTATGTAATTGTTTCATACGTCATCCGAGTTACGACAGTTAAGAAATGTTTAATATATTATATATTTGTAGTATTTTCGACTTTATTGTTTATAGTATAAGTGTTAGTTTAGTTTGATTTATTATGTTATTATAATTTCGACTTGTTCGCACGGAATTAAAAAAAAATCTCATAATTAGTCTATGTGTTCTTCCAGACTATGTTCTACATGTATGTCACAGCGAGATTCATGCAGCCGTTTTGGAGATACCTTCTAACAAACATACATCAAAACATTCGCATTTGCAATATTACTAGCTGTCGCCCGCGACTCAGTCCGCGTGGAATTAGAAAACCTTAATAAGTGGCCTATGTGTTCTTCCAGACTATGTTCTATATGTGTACCATCATTGAGAGATACCTTCAAACAAACAACCATCCAAACATTAGCATTTATATAAGTAAGATGTGATTAAGTGGAGTTTGAGTTAAATCACACTTTGACTTTTTAAAAAGCGTGGCGTAATCAACGCTCAAGTGTTACATGAGCAAATATAATTTCCCTGAGTCCGTGTTATGTTTAGTTCACGTAATATCCTGCAAGAAACATAAGGTCTGCAAATCAAGAAGAAATTCAAGAAGCGAGCTTATCACTATCTCAAAGGCCGGCAACGCATCTGCGGTTCCTCTGGTATTGCTGATGTCTATGGGCGTCGTTGAGCACCTCGGTGTTCCCGCTGCTCGTTTGCCCCCTTCTGTTATAAAAATACTGTGTTTTGGTATGATAAGGCAAATATTACTAAACATACCTAGCTATTTGGGTTAGGGATATAAGGTTTTAATAGATGGGGGGTTCCTGTATCTTCAGGGAACACAACGCTGCATGAGTAATCCAGCAAGACGCTTCCTAATTCTGCCAAAATACCAAAACGACTGCTGTATATAGACATTTCCTAGTTCTAGATGTGTTGCATACCTTAAATGGATAGAGACGAGACGTACCGATAGGATAGTTTCCCTTCTTATACGTCCCCGCCCGAGCTATGCCTAAAGCCTCTTCCCATCTTACATGAAATACTTATTCGTGCTTTGGAAATCTATGCTTAAATTTAAATTGTTTGTAATCATGTTTTCTCTGCCTATACAATAATATATAGCTATCTCTTTTGTTCCTATTAAAAAAACAGAGATAACAATATGTTTTTGTGCAGGAGTACAAGTTACGGTTAATCTTATATAGTCAGGATACCTCTATATGTTAAAACATAATCTTTTACTTTGTAATAATCATAAAAACTGTTTTATGATTCTTACAATATCCTCTCTTAAATGGTTGCCATAAAGTTAACTACTTTGCATGTTATTTAACTGATATTTTGATAACAGTTTTAACCGTTTTTAATAACGAACTCATGACTTTTTGAACGTATTACAGTGTGGTGAGCTTACATGACTATGTATTTTATCTCTTACTAATATATTCCGTGTAAAAGAGACGGAAAATGTACTCTATATTTGATTAACAGTTACGTAACGGCACGCGCGAAATGTAACTTCCTTTCGCCCGCCATATTGGATAAGTCGGTAATCCGCGTTCCGAATTTAAATTGCTTCAAATCTTTGCAGATATGTGCGGGTCATTTCCTGGGCTGTGATTGGTTAGTTTGGTGACGCGATGACGTAATCTCGCCTCTGATTGGCGGATAGTTTCCCGCGTTAAGATGTCGGGTCTGCCGGCAAGGAGCGATGATGTTATCAATGGTGTCGACGTACGGGAACAAGGAAGTGCCTTAAGGTTAGTTCTATTACCCTAATTAATCTCCTAATCTAGATTTGTTATAATAAATCTGCACTAAATTAATTAGTGTCCGGACTTAGAGTTGAACGATGTTTAATTTATACTTTTGAAGACTTTTTTCAAGTATAAACTAATAAAATAACCAGCAAACATTGACCTGTAGATAATTTTCGCTTATGTTAGTGATCGTAACCATGAGTTATCAAAACTATACGAAAAGATACTAAAGGTACGCGTTCATTGGCCGGACGCATCGCACGCATGGGTTAAATGGATTTGCTTTATCTTACGATGCGGATGATGAACGCAGCGCTATGTAAAATCATACAAAGCAAACTAAAATCCTCAGTGGGCCAATGGACGCGTACCTTAACAAACTGTAAGAGATTTCTTATCGGCATGTATTAGATATTTGGGTTGCCAGGTGACAGTATCAAACGTCCAAACAGATAAAAGGATTTTTTCTTATTAAAATGCATTTGAAAATTTCACTTAAATCTGCGTCAAATTACTGGTTTAACGGATTTCTCAATTGTTAAGATTCGTCGAAACAATAGAAGAGAAAAAAGATTTCTCAAGTGATTTTCTTTTTTTTATTACCTTTACGGGAAATTTAAGTTGTTTCAAAGTTACGCTCTAAAAGTTAATTGGTACAGCGTTGTTTTTGTACAATTAGGTACAAGGTTCGAATCCCGTCATGTACCAATCTGATTTTCGATTTATATATTGTTAGGAAGAAAATCCGACAGTCGGTGTACTGGCGCAACACTAGCCTCACTAAAATGTCGACGTTTATGTCCCCTCACTAATCAATCTGCCACTTGACTTGGTAATGTAAGGGCGCCATTCGCGCCATTCGTGCCAAAGGATTCTCACTAATAATGTCTAAAAAATGGACATTCATACGAAGTTCTTATGGTGAAGGAAAACATTGTGATGCTGCACATATCTGTTGAATTTCAAAGCTATACGTGAAGTCAACCCACACTGAGCCAGTGTTGCCTATAATTTAGGGTTAGGCTCCGAGCTCAGTGAGGACTTATAGTGAGTTGATGATGATGACATTAAAGTTAAGAAAACATATACGAGAAATATTCAGTTTCGTCTTCAACAAAATCCTGTAAGTGAAAACAATCTGACTGTCAAGATTTGTTGGTCTAATATGCTTGGAGTTCACGCAATTAAGGCCTTTATTACTTACTGAATAAAGATTAGTTTCGTATTCCGTCAGTGTTCAGTAGAGCGAATAATTAGTTATGCTGCGTTGTTACGTTAGCAAAGATTTTTTTGATATAATTCTGTATTCAGTAGACCTTAAACGAGAAACCGTCTTAGCTTTCAACTAGTTTTTGCTTAATCTTTTTAAAGTATCAATAAATGGATTTAAAGTTATCTTACGTTCGTTTCATCTCTTACCTCTGGTTTCCTCTGGCATGAGAATCGTCACCCTTTTTTTTCTAGAGAGGAATGCTTTATGCATACTCCGCGCCCCTGGGAGGACGCGGTAGTTATGTGGGATTCTCCTCCATAGCGGAGGCATACCCACTAAACCTCTCTCTACCTCCAACGCATCGGGACGGGGCCACGGGCACGCTTTCGCTCTCGTCCGCGGAGAACCGTCATCCTAGTAAAAAAAACTTTTACCATATAGAATTTCTTTGCCTCTTATTTATAATTTCACTAGTTGTCGCCCGCGACTCCGTCCGCGAGGTAATTAAAATTAACGTAATTAGTATCCTATGTGTTCTTTTAGGCTATGTTCTACAACTATGCCAAATTTCAACGAGAGCTATGCAGTCGTTCTGAAGATACCTTCAAATAAACATCCATCCATCTGAACATTCGTATTTATAATATTAGTAAGAAGACACGTCCAGTGATCGCTTAAAATTGATTAAATAATCTATTCGATCTATACATTTGTATCATTCAGTTCAAAGACCGGGTTATGTATGGATGTTTTGTTGCGTGTGAACCGGACAATTCCGGATGCATCGGTCGACATCGATGGGTGACCAATTATTGACTTATGTTATTGACTATCTTGAATAGAAGCAATGTTAGTCTATATGTGAATTTCTGATACCAAATTTCCGTTTAAAACATATTTTTATCTCTGTTTTATCAAAGATAATGACAGGGATGACGATATGTTTTACACAGAGATTGAAAAGAACTGTGTGTAAGTACATCTTGAATGTCAAGAGTTATTTGGCCAGACTGACAGGAGTTTTATTGTGTGGGTGATTGATTCTGTATGTTTTATTTTCATCATCAGCTCATTATACGTCCCTACATAGGGGCTCGGAGCCTACCCTAAGTTAGGGACTAGGCCATAGTCAAATACGTTGGCACACTAGGATTTGACTCCACATATCTTTGAATTTCTTTACAGATATGTACAGTATCACGATGTTTTCCTTCACCGTAAGAACGTCGGATAAATGTACATATGTAAATCGAAAGTCAAAAGACATATTATTTTGGTGTTTTGGTTCGTATTATTTTACGTAGTATAGTAGTGCAGAGTTAGTTAAGGTTAATTATATTTTAATTAACTTTTGCATTGTATTGCAGTGATAAATGTTACTAACAACTTTCAAGAACAAATCGTAACTTATAACCTCGATGTGACGACAGAGAATAAACATTGAACACAGTGGTTGTCAACCTTTGGTCGATTATATTAATATAATAATACTATTTTCAATCTTACCTCTTACTAATATTATAAATGCGTGTATTAGGATGGATGGATGTTTGTTTGAAATTATCTTGAGAATGGCTTGAGAGTCTGGAAGAACACATAGGCTATTAATTTTAATTCCGCGCGGACGGAGTAGCGAGATACTGCTAGTTAACAGTTAAATTGTGGGTTTTTATTATTGAAAAATTTGAAAAACATGCGTCCTCTTCTTTTTTTGAACAAATGGTATGGATTAATAAAATATGTCGTTACCTAATCAATTTTCAAAATATTATTAATTCGAAATTTCTAATGTTATGCAGAAAATGCGAAAACTTGATTGATTGAATTGAAAAGTTGATTCTACTAATTCTGGCAATTATTGTTCCTTGACTAAAAAAGGTTGATTACCACTGGACTAAGGTAATTATTTTTTGTCGTTTACGTGACGAACACTTTAAAAGACAAAGGAAACGACGTAGAGCCAAGGCCTTTGATGTAATTATCATTGAAACCAGTTTATATTCATTAATAAATTTTATAGTAATAAAAAGTTCGTTGATGAAATAAAATGATTCTCATAAAAAAAAGTTTACGTGAATCAGGTCACCTGATACCGCTGCGTAAAAAATCTTACGCAAAGTTTTATAATAAGGGGTTGGATATGTTATGAATTTTAATATTTAACAACTAGCTGCCGCCCGCGAATCCTTCTAAGACTATGTTCTACACCCGAGCCAAATGTCATCAATTTCCATTGAGGTGTTCAGGAGAAACCTTCATACATACCTTCTTTCCAAACAGTTACGACTTAGGGACCATCAAGAAAAGAGCGTACACCTCCATTAAAGGTCGGCAACGCATCTGCGGTTCCTCTGACGTTGCGGATGGCGATAGGCGTCGGATCAACTAATTTTAAGCGATTCGTTGCTCGTTTGCCCCCTTCTCCTATAAAAAAAAATACAAACATCCATCCATACATACATTCAACCATTCGCATTTATAATATTACTAAGATAAGACTATCATTCTTTACCTATGGAATAGATTGTCAAACATTTAAGATAATCATTTAAAGGGACATATGGAAATGACCATTATTTTACTCTGGCAACATTAGCTGACGTAACACTAATGAAGCAACGCAGATGTCGATGTGTTTACACTGTATGTTTACTATGTACAAGGCTGTCGTAAATGGATATAAGTAGTTAAGAAATCACAGAACGCTTAGGCTATTTTTTTTAAATTCTACGCAGACGAAGTCACGGGCGACAGCTAGAAGTACATTAAAAAAATTAAGACATTGAAATTATAAATTTATAAGAATAAACGAACCATAAATTGTCGTGTTTTTTGTGTGTGACAACCCTAGATATTTTAGCATCGCAATAGTAAACAAGATGGCTCTTATCAGTGATAACCCAAATCTTAACTGTAAATATATGATGGAACCATTTTACATGTCTTCTAGAAAAATCTACGTAACATCTGTTGCACGAATAGACGACTTGGGAATTACTGCGACCACACAGAAGACAGGCGTCAAGTGGAAGAAATTCCGCGTTATGTCCGATGACTATTTAGCCCTAAATTAAGTTCCCTTTCCCTTACTTATAAGAAAAGGAAGGTAAAGTGGATTTTACGGTGACAGGGAAGCATATGATTGGGAAATATTCTCTTCTTGTAAATTATCTCCTCCGACGATTAAAGGTAGCAATGCTATTGCGTATGTCTGTTGCTAACAGTTGCTTCGCTATTTCGGCGAATTAAAGGTGCAAAGCTGCTTGCTTGTTTGCCATCGCAATATAAAAAACATAATTACAAAAATAGATAATGCTAAAATCAACTCTCGATTTGATACTTCTATTATACTAGCCGTTGCCCGCGACTCCTTCCTCGCGAGTTGAAAATAGACTTAATAAGTAGTCGATGTTTTCTTCCAGGCTGTGTTCTATATGTATGCCAAATTTCAGCGAGATTTATGCAGCCGTTCTGGAGATATCTTCTAACAAACATCTATCTATCCATTCGTTGAAACTTTCGCTTTTACTATATGTTTTATTATGTATTGAACAAAAGTATATAACTGTGTATTGTTGATGGTATTCAGATTGTCTATAACTAGTTAAGGCTTCATTTTAACCTTGAACATCAGCTGTTATTCCATTATGCGGTTATGTATTACATAAATACATTGTTAAGGATTTATATATTTACATATACGTTGAAAGATATCTTTGTTCCAGGCTATGATCTACACCTATGCCAAATTTCATCTAGATCTACACAACCGTTGTAGAGATACATTCTAACAAACATCCATACATCCAATCATTCGCTTCACTATCGGGGCTAGACGTCATTCATTTGCTTTGAAGCGATTCCATAAAGAACTTCAAAATGTAGAAAACTGACAATAACTTTTGATAAGTGACGTTAATGTCGCGCCTCAGTTCCATACTAATTGGAAGTTCGCTATGGAATCGCTTCTCAGCGAATGTACTTTATTTTTCTCAAGACAAAGATAAAGTGCGAATGCAGATCTGTTAAGGCGTCTAAAGGACACACACACAATACTACAGATACTTATATAAACAATCTTTGTTACTTTCATGTTTTTATTCGAACCATAGACGTTGTAATAATATTTTATCATCGCCTTAAATAGACTAATCACGTCATATCAAAACTTCCTAACCTTGTAAAGCTTGCGCGATTGCAAGTGCCAATACAGGAGCTATGACGTGTACTAATTGTAACATATTACTCGTAATATCAATAGCACCGTTTTAGGTATTACAAGGTTTTATTCTACTAGCTGTCGCCCGCGACACCGTCCGCGCGGAACTAAAAACAAACATTATTAGTAGCCTATGTTTTCTTCCAGGCTATGTTCTATATGTATGCCAAATTTCATCAAGATCTGTTGAGACGTTCCGCAGATATCTTCAAACAAACATCCATCCAAACATTTATAATAGCAAAAAAACTTAAGATGGTATTTTGGCCAAAGACTAGGCTTTTGATAGCAATTCTCCTCAAAATCAAATCTACTTGTAATTGGTTTCTGAAACCAATGTAATAGTAGGTTTCTGAGAAACCGATTAATATGTTTTATAAGGAGATTTTGGTCTCCGGAACCTATGGTTAAATGTTTAAATGAACTAGATAATGACATTTAGTCTGTGGAACTTATAGCACTTTTTTAACATCTTCGCACGAATTGTCCCGGCTCGCCCGATCAAATACCACGACCACACAGAAGACAGGCGTCAAGTGGAAGCAATTCCGCGTGCAGTCTGATGAGTGTGCATCCCGGGGCCTAATTTAGTCCTCTTTCCCTTCACACCCTTTTTCTTATAAGGAAAGAATGGGAAGTGAATGTGGACTTTCCGGATGAGAGGATGCATGGAAAGGGAAAAAAGTAAAGAATAAATTTGACATTTATAATCTTTGCCACTCATACTATATCACAGATAAAGCTTCTAGTATCCGATCTCTTTTTCCTCAATATGATGAATATATATTTTAGTATAAATGCGTGTAGGAAATGATTTTTCACGAGCTTTGATGTGTAGCGGACGAGTCGCGTCGAATGCGGTAACAATTAAATTGATGCAACTCGACGAAAGGTCGATGGCCGCCATGTTTATTTCTAGCCGGTCATAGATCAGATAACGTGCGTACTGATCGTTGTTTTATACCTATAGTTTATTTGCGGATGGAATTAATATGGATAAAAATTCGATAATAGGCAATGCGAAGTAAAAAGAGTAATTTTGTGTTGCTATTTTTTTATTTATAATGACGAGTTGTTGCAAAAAATTGGAGAAAAAAATTCTTCGTTCCTGTTTTATTGGTTTCATTCAATTGTGTTTTTTAATAATTCTGTGTGGATGAAGTCGCGGGCGAATGGTAGTAAACAAATAAATCTAACCACAAAATTACCTCTCACATTGTAACCACGTATAACGGATGTCTGTTGGTCTGTTTGTTGTTAATTTAAAAAAAAAAAAACGTTTCTTTGAACGTCTCATCTTTGAGTTGAAATTCGGTTAAGCAATAAATATAAATTCTTTGATGTTATAAAGTTTAATCCGTGTCCGTTTTTGGTTTGTTTAATCTTTGATTAGGTGTTAATTGATGGAGATTACATTTTTGAAATCGCTTGAATTATTGTAAAATGGAACGTAATTATATATATACTAGCTATCGCGCGCTACTACGTTTGCGCGGTATTAAAAAAAAACTTAATAAGTAGCCTATGTTCTTCCAGACTATGTTCTATATCTGTGCCAAATTTCAGCAAGATCTGTTTAGCCGTTCCGGAGATATCTTCAAACAAACATCCATCCATCTAAACATTCGCATTTGTAATATTAGCAAGATTAGTAATACGAATACCGGTGTTCATAATAACGTTAAATAGTTTTAGAAAAGTTAGTAATGAAAAATATTTTTATTTTAAACTTTAGGGCACAAAACTCAGATCTACCAGTCTTTTTTTCGTTAATCTTTGATTTAAGTTTAACAGTTTTTTATTATTTTGTTTGTATATTTATTTCATTTAGTTCTAATTTCATAATAGCAGTTCCTTTTACATATAAAAAGTTTATTTTTGTTCAACATTAAAATGTTTAAATGCGCTTCCCTACGATAGGATGTTTTTATACATTTTTTGAATGACATAAAAAGCTATACGTCGTAAATATTAATAAAGTGCTAATAACCAGAAGTTACTAACACATTTTTATTGCCTTATTGAGATTGTTTTTATTTACGAAATCTTTGATCGTAATTTTCAACATCTATACTAATATTATACAGCGGAAGAGTTTATTTGTTTGTTTGTTTAAACGCGCTAGTCTCAGGAACTACTGGTCCGATTTGAAAAAATCTTTCTTTGTTGGATAGTCCATTTATAGAGGAAGGCTTAAGGTTATATAACATTACGCTGCGACCAATAGGAGCGAAAGTCTGTGAGAAATGCAAAAACGGGGAAAATTATTCACATTTGACGACTTTAGTTGAGCTGCATAAATATATGTATGAAATAAACCAACGTGAGTAATCAAAATATAATCGCGATAGTGTTTCCGATAACCACGCGAACGAAGTCGCGGGCACAGCTAGTATGTATATTATGTTTTGCAATCTGTACGTGTGAAGTATTAATGCGAACTTGTGAATCATGACCTCTTATAAGTCGCATCTATTTTTAAGCTTTCTCCGAAGGTGATTCAGTTTTGCATTTGCTGACCGTAATATGCCTTTTATACGTAGAAAGTCGTCACAATTTACTTATCTAGTACAAGTAGGGTTTGCAGAATCGGCAAATAATACGATAAATTCTTTTATTGTTTTTTTTTCGTATATGTCTATAGTATTATAAGAGTACAGTCAGACAATAATATTGTTTACTAGTTGTCCGCGAATCCGTCTGCCCGGAACTAACACAATTAGTAGCCTATGTGTTCTTCCAGACTATGTTTTTATGTATGTCAAATTTCATCGCGATATGTTTAGCCGTTCTCAAGATACCTTCAAATAAACATCCATCCATCAATCCGTGTAAACATTCGCATTTATAATATTAGATTTTGTAATTATTCTGCATAGATACAGAAGACCTAGGTTAAATTTAGATTAACCGTTGGTTCCTGAGACCATAATGTATGTAAATATCGTCATATCTCTTTATCTTTGAAAAAACATTGATAATATGTTTTAAATGAAGATTTTGGTCTCAAAAACCCACGATTAAACATTTGGGTTACTTGTCTTTAATTTGATAAATGACACGTGATAATAAATGTAAACAAAACACAATTTTACTGGATTATATTACGACATAAGGATAAGGATATGTATATCCTTATCTATTACAAGAAAATGTGTGAGATAGATATATTTTCAGCTGAATTTTATACTTGTATTGGAATTTTCCTTATCTTACTTCTTGCTTATATTATAAATGAAAAAGTTTAGATAGATGGAGCATAGTCTGGAACAACACAAAGGCTTTTATTTAGCTCATATCAAGCTCATCATCAGCTCACTATACGTCCCCACTGAGGGGCTTGGGAGCCCACCCTAGTTAATGGTGACTAGGCCGTAGTCAACCACGCTGGCCAAGTGCGGGTTGGTTGACTTCAAACATATGTTTGAATTTCTTCTCAGATATGTGCCAGGTTGCATCACGATGTTTTCCTTCACCGTAAGAATGACGAATAAATGTACATATGTAAATCGGAAATCGGAAATCACATTGGTACATGGCGGGATTCGAATCCAGGACCTGCAGATTGCAAGTCAAGTGCTTGACCCCTGAGCCACCGACGCTTTTCACGTTTCTCTCATCTCTTTTCGGCTTTCTTACGTCTTTTAGCCAGTCCATTTATAGAGGTCAATGAGAGCTTCTTATAAGGGATGCTTGTTTTATCTATTTCCTAGTGAGTCAGGGACCAAATTTATCTTATCTGAAGATAATCTTATCTCAGTTCGCTAGATATGTCCTTTAACGAGTGTTAGGTAAATTCACAGTATAGATAATTTATTTAGGGTTGACACTGCGTTATCTTACCAATATTATAAATGCGAATGTTTAGATCAGTCTTTCCCAAAGTGGGCGATAACGCCCCCTTGTGGGCGCTGCATGTCTCAAGTCGCGGGTTATAGCAAAAGTTTCGTTTAGAATTCTCCGTTAATATACATATATAGGTCACAATAATTAATTAATTTATTTTAAGTTATAGTGGTTTTTAAATATGTGAAAATATGAGGCCGCTAAAAAATATTTATTCTCAAAGTGGGCAGTAGACAAAATAAGTTTGGGTATCACTGGTTTAGATTGATGTTTGTTAGAAAGTATCCACAGTACTGCATGGATTTTAATAAAATTTGATATAGATGAAGAATATAGTCTGGAAGAACATATATGGTACTCATTATTTTTTTTTAATTCCGCGCGGACGGAGACGCGGTTGTTAGTTAGTTTCTTATTGACAACCCTATTATGTTTACTCATTCATATTGACCTTGGGTTTAATTCTTATCAGCAACATCTTTAAGAAATAGTTGCTTTTGTATAGTTTATATTTCGTCGTAAAATATTGTGATATAAAAGTGTGAAATATTAAGATGCTAGTTACATTTACAGTGGGTTTCTGAGAGATATGTGATAGATTTTGATGTCAGAAAAAAACGGTTAAACCCGATAAGTATGTATAAATGATGTTTGTTAGAAGGTATCCCCAGAATGGCTAGACGAATCTCGTTAAATTTTAGCATAGATGTAGAACAAAATCTGGAAGTACACATAGGCTACTAATTAAGTTTTTTTTTAATGCCGCGCGGACGGAGTCACTGACGAAAGCTAGTAACATTATAAATGCGAAAGTTTAGATGGATGGGTGGATGTTTATGGGAAGGTATCTCCGGAACGGTTGAACGCATCTGTGTTATTTGGTATAGATGTCATATATAGCCTCGAAAAACACATAGGCTACTAATTAAGTTTTTGTCATGTCGTGGGTGTCGGATAATTTATTTACTGTGAATTTGTACTCTTAAAACGTCTTCAACATTTGAGCCTCGGTTCTCTGTTAATAATCCAAAATTTTGCTTCTATAAATCTTCCATTATAATTAAAAATTAACCTGTTTTTATGTCAATGTTTCTTTAATGCAAACTCTTTTAAACATTCTACAAACTTTAGCTAAAGTTTGAACGATGACATCAGGTATTGACGCAAACGTACGCATGTATGGCCTTTGGAATGCCGACTCGATAATAGCTCGTAAATCTTGTATACACACGTCCAAAATGTTACGTATGGTAAATACGTGTGTTGATATTAGATGGTGTTGTACTTGATTTGATCAGGGTACAGTTGTGTTTTCCTGTCAATATGTTTAAGACTGGATGAATAGAATATGAATAGATTACTGGATATTATTGGAATTTGTTTATTTAAGGTGGCAAAGGAGCGAGAGGCCGTCACAAATCGCTGAAATAGCGTTGCGACCATAGACATACAATTGCTATGTCTATGGTAGAAGTTTACCTAAATTTAAAGAACCAATGTGAAGAATAGTTCCTATCTATTAGAAGCGGAAGAGAGGGAGAAGGTAATAATAGCCTATTTGTTTTTCCAGACTATGTTCTACATCTGTGCCAAATTACGTCAAGATCTGTTGAGCTGTTATGGACATACCTATGAACATACCCATCTAAATTTTCGCATTTATAATATTAGTAAGATTGGTTTTGAACAGAGTATATTCTTTATGTTAAATCCAGTCCCATAAACCGGTCCCAATTAAAATCTAAAAGCCTGTAAAACAACCACGACCTAGGCCCGCTATCGTGTACAGCCCTGGACACGGTCGTTGTGGGTAGATAGATATTTATGCACGGAACGAGTCGTGAAGGTATTTGAATATTAAAACGAATGGAGTAAAATACTACGTAATATTTTGTAGTTGATCAAGATTACATCGATCGATCGATCGAGAGATTTTAATGTCGCAACAAAAACAATAAACTAAGTAAACGGTAATCATTTCTCACCACTTAAAAAATAAATTAATTAATATACATACATACTAATGGTTAAAGCCAATAGCCTAATGGTTAAGGGTACGGATTTCCGATCATGAGGTCGGGAGTTCGAATGTTGCCATTCGACTATTGTCGTAAACCATGTCCTAGCATAAGCCTACAGCTTAGTTGGACTGGTACAAGGAATATTAGTAAATATACAAAAAATTGCTAATATTAAAAAAAATGTTTCCTATAAAGTTGTTTTGGACTTTAACATCATAATTTCCTTGTTTTTTAACATTTACCTTCCGATTAACCATTCGAGACTATTAACCTTCCGAGAGCCGTACTCGCTGAATAAAGATGAGGTTGGAAAATTGAACGGTAAATTGTTTTTAATACACTAGCCGTCGCCTGCGACTTCGTTCCCCCAAAGTTTATAGAAAGTAGCCTATAATATGCTCGCGGTCATCAGCTATCTTCAAGTCAAAATCGGTTCAGCTGTTCTGAAGATTAACTGGACGAACGCAACCTTGAGGTACAATACAAACATAGAAAAAATTAAAAAAAAAACTGTAAGAAATGTAATTTAATTTTCTACGATATAACATACAGACACTCCAATTTTATTAATATGTATAGATTACAAAGTTATACCACCGTTATGACTTATAACAATAAAATTATCCACAAGTATTACACAAGTAAGATCTAGCCCACATGAGCGTTGGAGCTAAACGCGCAAACCTCTAGCGTAATCTAGACTCTCGTGTTACCTAGCCTCAGGTTACCTAGGGCCGGTTCTAACTGTTTAATTCACTGAGATAATTGCGGTACATGTAATTAACGTAAAGTTGATATGTGGGAATTAATAACAGATTTATATTTAACTAGCTGTCGCCCGAGACTTCGGTCGCGCGGATTTAAAAAAAAAATAGTAGCCTGTGTTCTTCCAGACTATGCCAAGTTTCAACGAGACTTAATAACAAACATCTATCGAATCATCTAAACTTTCGCATTTATAATATTAGTAAGACTAGCCGTCGCCTGCGACTTCGATCAACACCTCATTTCACAACATTCAAGTGCAAAATCTGACAAAATAATTTGTGTTTCAGATATAATTTGACAAATAAGTTAAGTAACTTATTCTTAGATATTGCGAAATAGGAACTTAATTAATGAAGTAAGATATTTAATATGCGGAAGAATTTTAACTTA
>NW_013532866.1:1075492-1076338 GCF_000836235.2 Papilio xuthus | reverse complement strand
AAAAAAGAAACGAGTAGCCTATGTGTTCTTCCAGACTATGTTCTACATCTATGCCAAATTTCAGCGAGATCCATACAGCTGTTCTAGAGATATCTTCTAACAAACATCTATCTAAACATTCGTATTTATGATATTAGTAACATGTCTATGAGTTACAGTATAGTCTGGCAGAATACATAGACTTTATAAGTTTTTTTTTAATCCGCTAGTTATTTCGTATTTTCGTTATTAAACGAATAAAACAAAATATAAAATCAAGTTAAATTCGCGTATCATCTGTCCGGTTATTTTTTAATTCCGTATGGTAACACTATTGTTTCGTTAGTTTATCTTAACTAGCGATCTATCGCGGCGCTGCTTGCTATATAAGGCAACAAATTATAATGAATTTATTCGATCGCAGGAAAAGATTAAAATGCACGCTTTCAACCTTGGTACCGGATATTCATATTTGAAAATTAATAGTACGTTTCTTTCCTAAATAAAACAACTGTTTACCTTAAAACAACATATTACCAAAAATATATGTATTTGTGTAGGTATGGATTTTCAAAATCAAACGTTTCGTAAGAATTTTTTTGGTATATACGAAATATATTACATCCCTTCTCTTAATAAAAAAATTACCACAAAGATGTAGATTAGGCTTTGTCTTAAAAGAGCTAATTCATTCTATATCTCTTTTAGATTTTAATTAAATTTTTAACAGCAAAGGAAACTAATAAAAAAATGTCTTGCGTTTGCAGAAACACAAATTCCTATCCAACATAATGTTTAAATGACCGAGAAATTACACCTTAATTGATTTACTTTTTTATCTAGAACATTATGTTACGATATATATGT
>NW_013532866.1:1074652-1075256 GCF_000836235.2 Papilio xuthus | reverse complement strand
GCAATTAGTTAAGGTATTTTCAACTTTATGTCTCTAGAAATAAGAGTAATTTAAACGTATAATATAAATTATTTTAAATTATGGAATGCATTGTACTGTGTTATTGTAAATTGAACTTTATTGCTGTGGAATTGGGTTCATTTTATTGATACATGTTTAAAAATAAAATCGACACCCGGATTGTGTCAAGTGTGGGGCGAGGAGTGACAACTGCAGCTTGCGATGACATCTGAAATGTCACTAAGTTAATGCACCTTGCTTTTATTGCATCTTTGTATTATTAAATAAGTTGTCGAAAAATTTTAATCTTCTTAATAATATTATCAATACGAATGTTTAGATAGTTGGATGGATAGTTTGTTTGAACGCATATCCGGAACGGCTCAAAAGATGTCTGTAAAATTTAGCATGTGTGTAGAGCATAGTCTGGAAGAACACATAGGCTACTTATTAAGAATTTTTATAATTCCACGCGGACGGCGTCGCAGGCGTCAGCTAGTACTTGTATAAAATCAATTATGGTCAAAGGACTATAAAAATTAGATTTGTAATCAACGTTTGATGCGCCAACCTAGTGCTCATAATAGGTAAAAATGATAGTGGC